>NC_084754.1:12643444-12943444 GCF_033978785.1 Entelurus aequoreus | reverse complement strand
GAAGTTGTTTTTATTTTATTTTTTTAAGTAACACATTTCCCTAATAATTCATTACATTTATTTAGGACCAATTATGTTGGTAGTTACATTACTTATTTGATAAAGTATCGAGAAACTATAATGTATACATTTGTAAAAGTAATTTTCAGACCACTGTCCGTTACACATGTACAGTATATGCAGAATATATGATGATCATTAGAATGCTCACAATACTGGGAGGAGGGAATGCAATTATAATCATGTAGCATTCACTAAGTGATTCATCAAGCCTGAATCTGTTCTGCGGCCGCTGTTTTGTGTCTTTGTATGAACAAATTGGCACAGTTACGCATAAGTGTGACAAAGGAGGTGATCACTTTGCAAAGACAGACGATTGAAAGGGGGACTATTCCATCTGTGTGCATGTCAACATACTTGAGTTGTCTGAAATATAAATATTAGACATTTTGTCTATAAAGTAATATGATTTTATAATGGTATAGCAGTGGTATCAAACTCATTTTAGCTCAGGGGCCGCATGGAGGAAAAACTGTACATGCGGGACGGACTATTAAAATCATGGCATTAAAACTAAAAAATAATGACAACTTCAGATTGTTTTCTTTGTCTTACTTTGCCCAAAAATTTAACAAACACATTCTGAAAATATTAAAATAAAAATATAGAAAAATAAAATACCGGCAGCGGTAAAGTTTAGATCCATGAAGGAAAAAAGAAAGTGAATGAATGTTTATAACTGAATAAATGTACATATGCATTTTTTTTTTCTTTTGTTATTATTTTTTTTAATGAATTAGGTAACATTTATGACAACCTTTTTCCAAAACACAATATAGAATGTGAGATATAACAAGATAATGCATACATTTATCATTTGTTTTCAAAACGATTACATAAAAGTGAGACCCCAAAAATTTACTGTGGGACCCCATGTTATGACTTGATGGGGTCCCATCCCCATTTTGAAAAACCCTAGCCCCAACACTAATAGAATATTGAAACAGCAGCAGGCAATACTAATCAAATATCATCCCGGTGGCCATAGATAATTCATTCAGGGCCAGATCTGGCGCGCGGGCCTTGATTTTGACTTCTGAATGATATTATATATTGGTTAAAAGTAATTATTTATTTATTTTTACAATTATCTTCTATTTAGGCTTTTCAAATAGGAAAAATAGGTTCCGCTGTCTGGATCACGCTTCATTGTAGCCTAGAAAAGGTGGTACATATTATAGTATTGTGCTGCATGTCAACAACATAACAAAACGCAACAGGTTGGACTCTATGATGCCATAAAGGTGGAGGGAAATGAGTGTATCCATGCTCAAAGCCAGTTTACACGCAAAATCCTCATTTTAAAAGGTCGGTCCGCACCAATTTAGCACTTGTTGTTAATTATACACGCAGTCTTAACAGATCACCAACAACACATCCACTATTATGAAAGACCATTTTATAGTTTGCACATGTTGTTTTAGCACTTGTTATTTGGATCCTAGTAAAGCAAGCCCTATATGTTATCTGAAAATGTTGATAAACCTGAGCATATTGGTGGGATTTTTGAGTTCTTGAATGTCATAATAGCTTCCTGAGAACCAGCATCCTATGCAGGAAAAAAAATGTTTAGTAATATTTATCGTGCCAGAGTAAATAAAAACACCTTTTCACGCAAAACATTGCAGAAGACGCTGACACAGGTATAAGTGTACTGTAGCCTTAAAAAAGAGGCATTTAAATACACCGTTTGGATTAGCATCAGTATATTTTTTTTATGTTTAAGGCCAAACATCCTTTCCTGTGTTACACAGTAGCCATTGTGTTGTGTTCAGATGGATACAAATGTTACTGACATGCAGGCCAAAAGGACCACTTGGCACCTGAAGTGACAGGCTGCCATCAGGGTGCAAAGATGCTAATATGAATTCTGATCACTCCCTCCAATAGTCGAGGGGCTTACTGCCCATCACCGTCTTCCCTGGTTCTCCACACGTGGCAGTGTCAGGGGGGCATGCAGTAAAACCCTGGCAAATGGAGTTGGCACGACTGCCAAAACCCGATTCCGCATTGACACTTCCCTAACCCTTCCTAAGTGATAACGCGGCAAAATGTACTCCATAATGTCATAAATGCAGAGCTCTACCCTCAAGATTTTCAGCCTGATGAGAAATTTCTATGACAAATCAAGCGCTTAAACTGTCTGTCCTTCATCGACGGCGAATGTGCGAGCGCTGCATGGTCAAAGGCTAATTACCAACCAGGATAAGAGGCAGAGAGGCCAGAGAGACAGCGGTGTCACACGTTTAATTGGTGTAAATTTATGCAGATTTTTTTTGGGTCTAAGACTGGAATTCAAAAGGACACCTCACGTTTATTCATTGTCACGCTCAAAAGCACGTATATTGTATGTTGATTTCATGCAACAAGGGGAAACTGGTGCATTCTACACATAATACAAAGCAATGCAATTAGCCATAATTGTAATCATAAATATTGCATAGATCTTTTAAAGGCCTACTGAAACCCACTACTACCGACCACACAGTCTGATAGTTTATATATCAATGATGAAATCTTAACATTGCAACACATGCCAATACGGCCGGGTTAACTTATAAAGTGCAATTTTAAATTTCCCGCGAAACTTCCGGTTGAACACGTCTATGTATGATGACGTATGTGCGAGACGTCAATCGTTGAAATGGAAGTATTCGGACACCATTGTATCCAATACAATAAGCTCTGTTTTCATTGCAAAATTCCACAGTATTCTGGACATCTGTGTTGGTGAATCTATTGCAATTTGTTTAATGAACAATGAAGACTGCAAATAAGAAAGCTGTAGGTGGGATCGGTGTATTAGCGGCTGGCTGCAGCTACTCAACCAGGAGGACTTTCACTTGGATAGCAGACACGCTATCCGACGCTAGCTGCCGACCGCATAGATCAATCAATCAATCATCAATCAATGTTTATTTATATAGCCCTAAATCACAAGTGTCTCAAAGGGCTGCACAAGCCACAACAACATCCTCGGTACAGAGCCCACATACGGGCAAGGAAAAACTCACCCCAGTGGGACGTTGATGTGAATGACTATGAGAAACCTTGGAGAGGACCGCATATGTGGGTAACCCCCCCCCCCCCCCCCCCCCCTCTAGGGGAGACCGAAAGCAATGGATGTCGAGTTGGTCTGACATAATATTGTGAAAGTCCAGTCCAAAGTGGATCCAACACATCAGCGAGAGTCCAGTCCATAGTGGGGCCAGCAGTCCCGAGCGGAGACGGGTCAGCAGCGCAGAGATGTCCCCAACCGATGCACAGGTCCACCCGGGGTCCCGACTCTGGACAGCCAGCACTTCATCCATGGCCACCGGACCTGTGCAACTCCCCCTCCCCAAGGGAGAGGGGAGCAGAGGAGAGAAGAAAAGAAACGGCAGATCAACTGGTCTAAAAAGGGGGTCTATTTAAAGGCTAGAGTATACAAATGAGTTTTAAGATGGGACTTAAATGCTTCTACTGAGGTAGCATCTCTAACTGTTACCGGGAGGGCATTCCATAGTACTGGAGCCCGATTAGAAAATGCTCTTTTTTGGGGCTCTGGGAATCACTAATAAGCCGGAGTTCTTTGAACGCAGATTTCTTGCCGGGACATATGGCACAATACAATCAGCAAGATAGGCTGGAGCTAGACCGTGTAGTATTTTATACGTAAGTAGTAAAACTTTAAAGTCACATCTTAAGATCACCCGATCATAGATGATCGGGTGAAGTCCTTCGTCGCTCCGTCGATCGCTGGAACGCAGGTGAGCACGGGTGTTGATGAGCAGATGAGGGCTGGCGTAGGTGGATAGCTAATGTTTTTATCATAGCTCTAACGAGGTCCCGTAGCTAAGTTAGCTTCAATCGCGTCGTTAGCAACAGCATTGTTAAGCTTCGCCAGGCTGGAAAGCATTAACCATGTAGTTACATGTCCATGGTTTAATAGTATTGTTGATTTTCTGTCTATCCTTCCAGTCAGGTGTTTATTTCTTTTGTTTCTATCTGCAGTCACGTTAGCTCCATAGCTAAAGTGCTTCGCCGATGTATTGTCATGGGGATAAAAGTCTCTGTGAATGTCCATTTCACATTCTCGACTCTCATTTTCAAGAGGATATAGTATCCGAGGTGGTTTAAAATACAAATCCGTGATCCACAATAGAAAAAGGAGAAAGTGTGGAATCCAATGAGCCCTTGTACCTAAGTTACTGTCAGAGCGAAAAAAGATACGTCCTGCACTGCACTCTAGTCCTTCACTCTCACGTTCCTCATCCACGAATCTTTCATCCTCGCTCAACTTAATGGGGTAATCGTCGCTTTCTCTATCCGAATCGCTCTCGCTGCTGGTGTAAACAATGGGGAAATGTGAGGAGCCCTTCAACCTGCGACGTCACGCTACTTCCGGTACAGGCAAGGCTTTTTTTTATCAGCAACCAAAAGTTGCGAAATTCATCGTCGATGTTCTCTACTAAATCCTTTCAGCAAAAATATGGCAATATCGCGAAATGATCAAGTATGACACATAGAATGGATCTGCTATCCCCGTTTAAAGAACACTTTTCCATTTTGTATCAGTCCATCTTAGATGAGCTCAGGCCCAGCGAAGCCGATGGCGTTTCTGGGTGTTGTTGATAAACGGTTTTCGCCTTGTATAGGAGAGTTTTAACTTGCACTTACAGATGTAGCGACCAACTGTAGTTACTGACAGTGGGTTTTTGAAGTGTTCCTGAGCCCATGTGGTGATATCCTTTACACACTGATGTCGCTTGTTGATGCAGTACAGCCAGAGGGATCAAAGGTCACAGGCTTAGCTGCTTACGTGCAGTGATTTCTCCAGATTCTCTGAACCCTTTGATGATATTACGGACCGTAGATGGTGAAATCCCTAAATTCCTTGCAATAGCTGGTTGAGAAAGGTTTTTCTTAAACTGTTCAAGAATTTGCTCACGCATTTGTTGACAAAGTGGTGACCCTTGCCCCATCCTTGTTTGTGAATGACTGAGCATTTCATGGAATCTACTTTTATACCCAATCATGGCACCCACCTGTTCCCAATTTGCCTGTTCACCTGCGGGATGTTCCAAATCAGTGTTTGATGAGCATTCCTAAACTTTATCAGTATTTATTGCCACCTTTCCCAACTTCTTTGTCACGTGTTGCTGCCATCAAATTCTAAAGTTAATGATTATTTGCAAAAAAAAAAAAAGTTTATCAATTTGAATATCAAATATGTTGTCTTTGTAGCATATTCAACTGAATATGGGTTGAAAATGATTTGCAAATCATTGTATTCTGTTTATATTTACATCTAACACAATTTCCCAACTCATATGGAAACGGGGTTTGTATTCTGGTGTTACCATTTAGTGGTCAATTGTACGGAATATGTACTGTACTGTTTCATATAATGTATTCTCTTCCTTTGCAATCTACTAGTAAAAGTTGCAATCAATCAATCAAAAAACCTGCAAATCAGGTGTCTTTACCTCCGTAGCGGAGGCTCCGCCGAACCCCTGAGGCCGACTCACCGAACCCCTAGGGTTCGATCGAACCCAGGTTAAGAACCACTGGTCTAAAGGGACAGGCTGTCATGATCCGTTGCCCGGATCATGTTTTGTTTAGTTTTGTATTTCTTTTGTTGGTGATTAGTTCTGATTCAGCGCCCTTGTTTGTTTGTTTTTTGTTGCCATGGGTGCTGATTTTTGTCACCTGCCTCTGATTAGTGGTCGGAACTCTCACCTGCTCCCGGTCACTAATCAGAGAGCTATTTTTTCCTATTCTTATTCGCATTTACATTGGTTCTACTAGCTTCTTGCTCCTGTTTTGGCTGGTCTTTTTCCTGAGCTTTGCCGTAGCTTCTCGTGCCGTCCGCACGTTTTCTATGTCCGTATTTTTAGCTTCTTATGGGAATAAATCACATTCTTACCTGCACACTGCTTCCTGACGCCCATCTGCATCTTGGGGAAACGACCACCCCAAAACTATGCAACCCCGACGTGACACAGACTTAAGTCAGAGCTGTGGTTTTCCGCCTGGCACATGTGTTGCACTTGCCTCCAATCAATAGTGTTACGATCTTTTAGGATGATTTTTACTGTGTGTAAAAATGTAAACAGCTCACAGGACGGAGATAGTCATGTTTCTGTCAAACTTCTCGAGATTAACCATCCAGGAAATGTCAGCTTGGAAAGCTACGTATCCTGATATATTCACACATTTCCACACGTTTCGCTCACTTTCTCACTTCATTAGCTCTTTCATTTGTCTTCTCTCCTGCTCACAGGTGTTTCTCCTATGTCACCTCCCCCACGCGTCCTGTTGCCTTTTATCATTTCCTTGCATATCCTTGGGTCTAAGTGTCAGTTGCTACACAATCAAATGTGATCCGACATAACTTTACCAAAATAAGGATAATGGAAAATGAATGATGGATAGAACCGAACTCGAAGCATTACATTCTTTGTAACATGAAGCCTGTTTGATGCAGCTCTTATGTTGAGTGTGATGATATTGTGCAGGTTTAGCTAATGAAGTGTTGTTTTTATACATACATGTTGTGCAAAGCCATGACACTACACAGGTTTGTTTCCAGTGTCACTTCTTAATTTACAGCAGGGGTGTCAAACTCATTTTAGATCGGGGGCCACGTGGAGAAAGATCTACTCCCAAGTGGGCCGGACTGGTAAAATCACGGCACGATAACTTAAAAATAAAGACGACTTCAGATTGTTTTCTTTGTTTAAAAATACAACAAGCACATTCTGAAATTGTACAAATCATAATGTTGTTTGGGTTTTTTTACACTTACATGTTGCGGTTAATAGTATTCTACCCTTATTTGTCGTTATTTATATTTTCTGAATAAATGATGTGATAATGTTCATCAGTCAACTCATTGGTGTTCATTTTCAATCTATCAAGTTAAAAAAAATTACATCAAAATCAAATTGCAGGATGTTATTTATGTAGTTTGATCAGTTTCCTCGACTGATGTACTAACATCATGTGGTTTATTCTGTACATATGTAGCAACATCTACAAAGATACAAATAATTGCTATTGCGACATCCAGCGGACACATTTAGAACAGCTGTTTCTTTCATTTAAAAATGTCAGGTTAATTTTTATACTTAGCAAACTCATCCCGTGGGCCGTATAAAACCTGTTCGCGGGCCTGATCCGACCCTCGGGCCGTACGTTTGACACCCCTGATTTACAGTCAAAATTATCTGTATCCCAGGGACTGGATTTTGAGTGATATCTCCATATAACAACAGTTGCTAAGGTATTGAGATCAAATTGGCACAACTTTTAACCCCACTACCATCATCGTCCTTATGTATTTATTCATTTATTGTTTATTTGCTGTTGTCATCACAATTACATTAGACAAACCAGATACATTGTTTTCAGTGTTAGCACATGCACTAATTTGCAACACCTGTCCACAGGAGGCCATTAAGTTGATGCAAATAATAAAAGTAATTAGAATAAAAAGAGGGGAAATAAATAAAATGCAGTGTGCAATAACATTACCATAAAAGAGAGACATTTTTTTTCAAATTAAAGCACACATAAGCAACAAATCCATGGCAACATGGTCAAGCAATCAGCCAATTCCTGTGAACACTGCTGTTCTGATTTTAGCCATTGTTTGAGTCCTTTGTCAAATGCATTACTGGTGGTCTTTAGTTTGAAATGAAAGGGTAGAGAGTTGCAAGGTTTGCTGCACTTTGCAGAATGAACAGACTGACATACATATACAGTCAAACGGTTTGGGAACCCCTGATTTTTACATTTATAAAACAATTTAAGAATACTAAAATTCAAACAATTCTCAATATGCGGCAATGATGCCATCTCATTGGTTTCCAGTTCATGGTTTTAATGTGGTTGAAAGCATGTGACCATGATGTACTGCAATATGGCAGATAAGAAAAATCATTGCAGGCATCTACATGTTTGCAGCTTGATATCAAAGGTTCCTTATAATAAAATGAAAACAGCTTAGATTTGGTCTAAACCTTCTTCAAATGTACATAACCTGTAATACAAAAAAAGATGATTGCACAGCCAAAACGTCTCTGTGTGGGAATATTTCCGCTTCAAACCAACTGGGCAACATTAGCCCGTCAGCTACAAAAAATGACAACAGAACAAAACACCTGGCTAAGTTTTTGTTGTTGTTTTTAAGTAGTTCAATATTTATTGAAGCGCAATTTAAATTTTTTGAGAATCCATTTTATTTTTATGGTTGTTTACCTTTTTTAGGATAATTACATGTTGGACTTTCCAATTACAGCGGTAAAAAAAATACTACAGTATGAGAAATACATTTGTATTTATTTCTCATACTGTAGTATGAAGTGTTACTTGCCTTATTATTATTATATATTATGATTGGTGTCAAAATTATGCTGGCAATAATATAATTTATCAGCACTATACAATATATTGTCCAGCAAAGTGTACTATTTTGTTTAGGCTCTCAAGAATGATCGTCAAAGCTGATTTTAAATGGCTCCCGATACAAGACGCTAAAGCAGGGATACCCAAAGTGGGGCGAGTGGGCCAAATTCTCTCTAATCTAAAAAGTTTGCAGCTCAGTCGCTAGAAATTGACTGTAAAATCATCACTGCTACCATTTTCCCATTTACAGTAACATACTGTAAAAACAGGGGACCTAGCTAGATTTTATGGTAAAAAAGTAGCAGAATTTTGCAGTAAAAATACGCTGGTACTGTTTTTCAAATTTAAGTAATGCACTGTAAAAAAAAATGGCCATAGATTCTACGGTGACTGACCTGCTAGTTTTTTTATGGATATATATATATATATATATATATATATATATATATATATATATATATATATATATATATATATATATATATATATATATATATATATATATATATATATATATATATATATATATATATATATATATATATATGTATGTATGTATGTATGTGTGGGAAAAAAATCACAAGACTACATCTCTACAGGCCTGTTTCATGAGGGGTTCCCTCAATCATCAGGAGATTTTAATAGAAGCATTCACATACCATGGTTTATATAGGGCTCAGAACGGGTAGGTACAGGCAGGCGTAGGGGCGTGGTGATTGGCTCATGTGTTACCTAGGAGGTGTTTCCTTCTGTGACGACATGCTGATACAATCTCGCTGCGCTTGTTGAGGGATGACAGGTCTGGGCGGTATATAATAAACAGTTTCTCTTTTAAGCATATGCTAGGTAACACATGAGCCAATCACCACGCCCCTACGCCTGCCTGTACCTACCCGTTCTGAGCCCTATATAAACCATGGTATGTGAATGCTTCTATTAAAATCTCCTGATGATTGAGGGAACCCCTCATGAAACAAGCCTGTAGAGATGAAGTAGTCTTGTGATTTTTTTCCCACACATACATATTTTGCGCTCTACCACGGTATCGAGCACTATTTTTTGGATAATCTAATTAAGACATATATATATATATATATATATATATATATATATATATATATATATATATATATATATATATATATATATATATATATATATATATATATATATATATATATATATAGTCAAGGTTTCTGTGGTTTATCCGTTATACAGTGCTCAATACCGGGGTAGAGCGGAATATACGTTAGATCAGGAAAAAACACAGAGGCTATTTCATCCCTACAAGCCTGTTTTGCAGGTTTCTCTGCTCTTCAGGGGATTTTATAAAAGAGCAGAGAAACCTGCGAAACAGGCTTGTAGGGATGAAATAGCCTCGGGGTTTTTTCCTGACCTAACGTATACATATATATATATATATATATATATATATATATATATATATATATATATATATATATATATATATATATATATATATATATATATATATATATATATATATATATATATATACACTACCGTTCAAAAGTTTGGGGTCACCCAAACAATTTTTTGGAATAGCATTCATTTCTAAGAACAAGAATAGACTGTCGAGTTTCAGATGAAAGTTCTCTTTTTCTGGCCATTTTGAGCGTTTAATTGACCCCACAAATGTGATGCTCCAAAAACTCAATCTGCTCAAAGGAAGGTCAGTTTTGTAGCTTCTGTAATGAGCTTAACTGTTTTCAGATATGTGAACATGATTGCACAAGGGTTTTCTAATCATCAATTAGCCTTCTGAGCCAATGAGCAAACACATTGTACCATTAGAACACTGGAGTGATAGTTGCTGGAAATGGGCCTCTATACACCTATGTAGATATTGCACCAAAAAGCAGACATTTGCAGCTAGAATAGTCATTTACCACATTAGCAATGTATAGAGTGTATTTTTTTTAAAGTTAAGACTAGTTTAAAGTTATCTTCATTGAAAAGTACAGTGCTTTTCCTTCAAAAATAAGGACATTTCAATGTGACCCCAGACTTTTGAACGGTAGTGTATATATATATATATATATATATATATATATATATATATATATATATATATATATATATATATATATATATATATATATATATATATATATATATATATATATATATTTATTTATTTTTTACAGACTAACTAGTTGCATTTGAGTTTGACTTTTTGACATTCAATGGAAAAGGATAATCTTGGTCAGCATTCTTCACCCACGTCCGGTAAGGAAAACCTAATCACTTCGAAATTTTGCATCCTCCGTATGTCCAATCTGTCTGGGTAAAGTTGCAAAGCAATCAGATGAATCATCTAGGAGGAACTGGTTACATAAGGACACCTGGAAAGGCAAAAATTTGCCGAAAATGACCTTTTTAAATATTTTGAGGTTAAGAATGAAAATAAAAGATGTCAAGTTGCATGTTGACTGAATTAGGCACACAATGTATACCTATATTTGAGGGTATGAGGCTAAATTCCACACTGGTGATGCTGATGCATGGTAAAAGTCGCTGTTTGGCATGTCGACCATTGGCACGTTTTCACTTTGGCCCTTGGAGGCCAAACGTTTGACCAAACCCTGTGCCGAAGTACGTTTAAACATATGTTTTGTCATCATTTTTTTCAGGTTGCAACTTTCATCACTCTTGGTAAACTACACGTACACATAAAAAAAAAAAAAGACTAGCGCAAAGAAGACGACGCCAGCTCGACAACATTGTCCTTCCCCTTCCTGCTCTTCCCCCCCTTGCGAATTCTTGCTTCTCTTGGGAGACTGATGATACTGTCTTTTCTGCTAGGACTCACGCTGCTTGACATCTTGACATGAAGGGAAGGATGTTCCTGTCTGTCTCATCACATCACAGCCTTCCTGATTCGGATCCCTCCCATCCGACGCCATGTGACGCCTCACTTTAAAAAAGCTGCCCGTCCATCATAAACATCCTTCCTTTTATGTTGGCCGTCTGAGCGGGAAGGGCAAAGAGAGAGATCAGCCTCTCAAAGACGTGTTGACAGTCAGGCAGACTGACAGAACATCACAGGAGCAATGTGCCAGACGTAGCTGAGAGTTTCGCTCATGAGGGCTTTCGCAATTATTAGTTCATTTCTCTTGGTTGTTGAGAATTGTCCACGGTAGCGACTATAGCTAGGATGCTTTGAACAGTCTAAATCGTATGCAGTGGAACCTCGATTTGCAAACCCCTCATTAAATGAAATGTTTGATTCATAAACCATGCCTCCGTGTACAAACTGTGTCTGCAGCATAGCCATTTTGTGCTCAGCAGCACATCCATTGTGCGTGGGCTGACCGCCCTCCTGTGCTCATTCAGTCAGCTTAATGTAGCTGTTAGCAACTGTGCTATACTTTGTGTGCTTTTAAAAGCGTGCTTTTTTAAAATATTTTTAACATTTTTTTTGTAGTTTTGCTGGCTCAATATGTGTCACGGCCCGGGCGCATGCCAATGCAATGAGCCCCCACGGCTGCTCTTCTCCTGCACGCGTCGCTCCAGCGGCAGCAAGCAGCTGCAATCAATCAGCACTCAGCGCACCTGTCTTTGATGATCTTCCTGGGCTTCTTAAACCAGTGCAGACCAGCGTTCCGGGCCAGAAAGTAATCTTGTGTTCGGGTACAGTAAGCCGTATTCATTCTTGATGCTATTTTGCTCTCTCTCTGGGTTTTCCTCTCCGTATTTCATTGTGCGTTTCCATGTGTCGTGTCGTTCCTGCAGCAAATCCCCGTTCCTGCGTGACGAGCTGTGCGTCTCTGCCTTCCTCGATCCTGGACCCCTCACTTTGGACACGAACCTCAGGACGCCTCTCTCCAGCCTCACAGACCTCCCGCTTGGATCGCAGATCTATGAGCCTGCCTGCCCCTTTTGGACTTGCCTCTCGCTCAACATTTATGGTAACATAAATTATGTAACATAATTCATACACATAGTCACACACACACACACACACACACACACACACACACACTTTGGATTCGTCACAC
Source organism: Entelurus aequoreus (assembly GCF_033978785.1). Lineage (NCBI taxonomy): Eukaryota > Metazoa > Chordata > Actinopteri > Syngnathiformes > Syngnathidae > Entelurus > Entelurus aequoreus. The sequence goes on along the minus strand of NC_084754.1, from coordinate 12,930,971 downwards.
TCCATTTCCTTGTTGATTAATATTATTATTGTTTGTCATTATATATATATATATATATATATATATATATATATATATATATATATATATATATATATATATATATATATATATATATATATATATATATATATATATATATATATGTATATATATATATATATATATATATATATGTATATATATATATATATATATATATATATATATATATAAAATAAATCACAGAGTTTAACCACACCCCCTTGTGGTCTGTGCCGTCTACTCCCCCCGTACGTAACAATATGGGTCCAAAGAAAAGGAATGGACAAGCGATGTGTGGTTTAAAATATTCAGGAAGTATCCACAGCGTTGTCGACACTGATTTTCTTCGCCCACCCTTCTGCCACATGCAAAGAAAGTAAACTGGATTTTGATTTTTAATTCCTAATCATTCAGTACGTTTCCATGCACTAAACTAGTCTGATTTCTCAAATAATTTGGTTTCTTATCATTTCTAAAGTCCAAGTTTCTGCACTCTACTGTATTTCTAATGCTACTGTTGGCCATACGCAGTGTGCTTCCCATACACTAGAGGGATATTGTGGTCATTTCATGTGGGAATGTAAATAGAAGAAGAGAATGCCACATCCTTATAGGCTAACGCTAGTAGCATATAAGCCCAGCGTCGAAACATTAACTACAACTTTCAATCGCTATTTTATGTTGTTGATAATATTTTAATGTGTTTAAATGACACTTACGGTTATCATAATCATTTGAGATATACAAAAAAATCACTATTTTGGTAAACTGCTTGCACCAGGCATGGGCCCGTTAAGCTTATCAAGCCGGCCCGCCCGATGTCTCCAAATAATTTTTTAAAACCTTTACCATGAAAACCGTTGCCACCATTTTGAACTCTAGAAAGTATTCCATAGGTTGGAATCTGCTCTTTTGAGTGAGATACGGTTATTACGGTACAGCACTTCCACAAGCAGACAAGGTAAGAAGCAGACGAATACGGAAGCAGATTTCTACAACAAAGTTATGTTCTGGGGAAAAGTGATATTTTTTGGAATATTATTTTAAATATCTGTGGGTGTTTTGAGTCTTTTGTGTTCATGTTCCGCCGTGTTTGATGCATAATTTAGCTTAGTTTGTAAAAGCTCTATCTTGAGACGGACCTCTGGGAAGTAAAGAGGAGAGATGTTCATATGTTCTTAATATTCAGTCTTTTATCGTTCATAGTTTTACAAATCCCACATTATTTATTTTCATGTGCATTCAGCGAAAAGTGTGTAAAATTCCATTTAGTTTTTTGAGGTGTTTTATCATAGTATTTTTAGCATTATATCAGTCATATTGTGAGTGTTAGATTTGTGTTTAGCTTTTACACTTTTCTATGGCATTTTAGGAATTTCTTTCACGGATGCTGAACAACTTCCACATGTTTAAAATGTTCCTTTAAAAAAGGCAACAACGCCCACATACAGCCGAATGCGTGACACTTTTTTTTACAGCTAAAATATTGTGACAAAAAATATTATACACAGACAAACTCACAGAAGTAAAAGAATAGGACTGGTGAATATCGTCAAACAATCATCAGTCAGTCCCTCCTCCGTCACACAAACACACACCGGCCCCCAGATGTATTTTTACTGACCAAAAAAACGCAGTGAATTACTTTTAATTGATGATTTTCAGGTTAATGATGTTGTCTCAATTACTGTACATGGACTAGAGATCGACCGATTATCGGCTGGGCCGAATATCATTGCTGATATTCGTCATTTTTGTCCTCTTATTATTGGTATCAGGATTTTTTTTTGTGTAATATTGATAACAAATAGTAATATAATAGTAGGAGAGAGATGCATGAATGATCATCTAGAATTAACTTTGAGCAAGTTTGAGACGAAACAGAAGCAGCCGTCAGCTCAGTGTGTAAACAATAGCGGCGTAAGCTAGCTTTAGCTCACTGCTATTAATGCACCGCTAAAATACAAAGTCTGTGTAGTTTTTATAATGACAATATCACTGATATTTGGTTAATTTTCATGTCAGGGCACGTAAATGGAGTATTGTTAGCGCTTTTCGGATGTTTTTAGAGAGAGTATATGAGCACAACAGAGGACCCTCGGTCTGTTGACTCAATTGTTAGCTATTTATTTACGATTTCGAATGCATGAAAAAAGCCAAGCATATGTGTTCTTGTCTTACATAAGGATTGTGAATGATAAACAGCACATATCTTTCCAATGACTGATCCGATAATATGGTCAGAGTGCAGAAGCGTTACTATCCTGATGTCAATGTCCGAAAATAGGTATTCGGAGCAGAATATTCAAAATGGCGGACTGAATATGTGGCATTTTGTGAATTGTAAACTGTGTTTTCACATACTTTGCGGATTGTGAATACAATTTGATAGAATGAAACACAAATAAGCATGTAAAGTCAACTTGTTTTTCCACTCTACTGGTACTTTAATTCTTACATCACTTAACTAAAGCTGTGTCTCAATTCGGAGGCTGCGTCCTTGGCAGTGTGCATTTGTGGGGTGCTGACGGCATCACAGTGCGCGAAGGCTGTCCCAATTTAAAAAAGTTACAAGTGTCCTTCAGGCCGACAAATGTGTCCTTTTCTCCCATTTGCAGAAAGATTACATCCATGTACACTTAGCGTCCTTTCATATCCTGAGATCCTTTGAACGCTCAACTCTGAAAATAGTTTTCAACATGGCGACGCTATGAGGAGCGAAAAGATTGATTTTAAGATGTAAGTATAGCTTTATTTATTCATTTAAAACAGCTAAAAGCAGACATGTCAAGCAGAGATGCCAGTAGTGATATACACTTGGGTTAAAATACGAGACCTCGACTATCGCAATGTTGAGCGTCCTCCGTGCTCTTTGCCCCTCTCTTTACCCCGAGGGAGAGCCATATATCCGGCCATTGCAGACAGCTTGGTGCCCGGAGACTTTTTTTCAACGTTTGAAAGTAAAGCCTGACATCTTTTAATTTACTTGTTTAAACCGCAATAAGTTGACTTAATGCAGTTACCTTTTAAAGTGAAAGAGTTTTGTGTTTCCACACTGAGATTACCACAGGGATAGTGATAGTGTGTGTGTGTGTCGGCATGGCGGCTGACAAATGAGGACAGTGTTTTTTTTCCCCTTTGTTATGCTATAGAAAGTTGATCCAACAGCCCTTGTTATGTTTGTTTGATATACAGAACTTTATAGCGCTTCATATCGTGTTCAAACTTTTACTACAATATGGACTTTAGTCTGGGCTGGAACGCATTATTTACAGTCGCTGTCAAAAGTTTACATACACTTGTAAAGAACATAATGTCATGGCTGTCTTGAGTTTTCAATAATTGGCCAAACAGCTACTTTTAGTTTTATCTGACCAAAGAACTTTACTCCAGAAGGTCTTATCTTTGTCCATGTGATGTCAGATGAAACAAAAATGTAGCTGTTTGGCCACAATACCAGGCAATATGTTTGGAGGACAAAAGGTGAGGCCTTTAATCCCAGGAACACCATTCCTACCGTCAAGCATGGTGGTGGTAGTATTATGCTCTGGGCCTGTTTTGCTGCCAATGGAACTGGTGCTTTACAGAGAGTAAATGGGACAATGAAAAAGGAGGATTGCCTCCAAAATCTTCAGGACAACCTAAAATCATCAGCCCGGAGGTTGGGTCTTGGGCGCAGTTGGGTGTTCCAACAGGACAATGACCCCAAACACACGTCAAAACTGGTAAAGGAATGGCTAAATCAGGCTAGAATTAAGATTTTAGAATGGCCTTCCCAAAGTCTCGACTTGAACGTGTGGACAATGCTGAAGAAACAAGTCCATGTCAGAAAACTAACAAATTTAACTGAACTTCACCAATTTTGTCAAGAGGAGTGGTCAAAAATTCAACCAGAAGCTTGGCAGAAGCTTGTGGATGGCTACCAAAAGTGCCTTATTGCAGTGAAACTCGCCAAGGGACATGTAACCAAATATTAACATTGCTGTATGTATACTTTTGACCCAGCAGATTTGGTCACATTTTCAGTAGACCCATGATAAATTCATAAAATAACCAAACTTCATGAATGTTTTTTGTGACCAACAAGTATGTGCTCCAATCACTCTATCACAAAAAAATATGAGTTGTAGAAATGATTGGAAACTCAAGACAGCCATGACATTATGTTCTTTACAAGTGTATGTCAACTTTTGACCACGACTGTATGTTTACATTGTTACTCATAGAGAAATGTACTCATAAATACATACGCTTGTATTCATGAACCCTGATCAAGTTGAGGTTCCACTGTAATTCAACATCCTCAATCAGTCTTTTGCTAAATATTCTGAGCAGGTCTGCAAGAGGCTTAAATTAAACCTTATCACCTTGACGCCATATAAATGCAATTCTGTCAATAAAGTAGATATAAATAGATAGGGGTCTAACCATTCATAACCTACCTGAATATTTTAAGAGGGTCTTTTGGGCAAGAAAAGAGGAGAGCAAGACGTGATCAATTGTCTTACTTCAGCCTCTACAATCAGAGGTGCGCTAATTGAAATAGTGGAGAGTGATCTTCCCGTCCTTAAAGAGGAACCTTTACAGATGTTTTTTTTTTTTTAATTTGCTACACATTAGTAAAAATGTCCTTTGTCTAATATTTGTGTCCGTTCTGCGGCGGTCTTTGACAGAGATAGAGTTGCGTGTTGAGTGTTGAATGTTAAAGAGACCTTTTCAGACCTTTTCAATGTCTGACCCCTTCAGATTGTGAATGTTAGTCTTCTTTAATGGAGACATGGACGCAAAAGTGAACCACACAGGGGTGGGTGATAACCAAAAGGAGATTAAAGACATTACAAGAAGCAAAGTAATGCCTTGTGGTGAGTAGTTCATGAAATATGCAGCTGGTCAAAATCTTTAAGAATATCATGAGTGTTTAAGGTGGATTGGGGGGCATATTTTAAATGTGCTCGCTGCGCTTGTCCACCTTTCCCTGAACCGTTCTATTTTCAGAGTGAAGCTTATGAATTGAGGTATGGAAAAGGTTTCTCTGCAGGCTCACAATGAGAAATTATAGATTATTTTAGAATTAAGATTAAGACAGGTCTGGACTACAGGCAGTACCTGCACTCGTTTACTATGAAGCCACGCTGTTGTAACACGGGACTTGGCATTGTCTTGCTAAAATAAGCAGGGGCGTCCATGATAATGTTGCTTGGATGGCAACATATGTTGCTCCAAAACCTATATGTACCTTTCAGCATTAATGGTGAACCACACAGGGGTGGGTGATAACCAACAGGAGATTAAAAGACATTACAAGAAGCAAATTAGTGCCCTATGGTGAGTCTTTCATGAAATATGCAGCTGGTCAAAATCTTTAAGAATATCATGAGTGTTTAAGGTGGATTGCGGGGCATATTTTAAATGTGCTCGCTGCGAGCCTTCACCGCTTGTCCACCTTTCCCTGAACCGTTCTATTTTCAGAGTGAAGCTAATGAATTGAGGTATGGAAAAGGTTTCTCTGCAGGCTCACAATGAGAAATGATAAGAGATTATTTTAGAATTAAGATCAACGACTAAAGTCCAAACGGTGCAGCGGCAGGAGACGCTCGCGTCTTAATGTAAGATGAGTGGAACGACACAAAGCCGAGGCCAAAGGCAACCGCTTCATCTCCCCGATTCACTCCACATGAGTGGAAATTAGTCTGTGCCATACATAGCTGATTTATACAAATGAATTACCTGGTATATTAATAGGCTATAAGGCATGTATTAAATAGTAAGAGTAAAAGGTAGCTTTAATTATGCATCTGTTCTGAAACCTGTTTGACATAGCTGTCTGGTGTAGGCATGCATTGCTCACATCAGACAGATCAAGGGTGAAGTGAGACAATAAATTGCTCAAAACAATAATATAATGCAGAGGAAGATCTGAGGTAATTGTTGGGATTTAGAAATAAATTTACCAAAACAAAAAGTGGAAATAATCAATTTCAGGGGTAAAGCTGACTCTATAAATACAACCTCAGAGAAAAAAACAATTCTGCATGCTTGCACAACATTAAAAATGTACAGCATATCAGTATGTGAACTGAAATATTAGCATGGATTGAGCACGGAACTCACACAATATACCATCCATCCATCCATTTTCTACCGCTGCCTTGTACCTTTTGGGGTCACAGGGGTGCTGTAGCCTATCCCAGCTGCATTCGGGCAGAAGGCGGGTGTACACCCTGGACAAGTCGCCACCTCATTCACACTCACATTCACACACTAGAGCCAATTTAGTGTTGCCAATCAACCTATCCCCAGGTGCATGACAATTTAAGAAACGATAGGCCTGATCTACTAAAGGTTTGAGTGTATTAAAAGGTTTGTGCGCATAGGATTGCGTCTCTTAAGAGCAAAGTATGTAATCCATTCAGCGTGTTTGTCTACATCAACTTAGAATTTAATGGCAGCAACACATTTCAAAAAAGTTGGGGCATCTTTACCACTGTGTTACATGGCCTTTCCTTTTAACAACACTCAGTAAACGTTTGGGAACTGAGGGGACCAATTTTTGAAGCTTTTCAAGTGGAATTCTTTCCCATTCTTGCTTGATGTACAGCTTGAATTGTTCAACAGTCCGGGGTCTCCGTTGTGGTATTTTAGGCTTCATAATGCGCCACACATTTTCAATGGGAGACAGGTCTGGACTACAGGCAGGCCAGTCTAGTACCTTTACTTTTTTACTATGAAGCCACGCTGTTGTAACACGTGGCTTGGCATTGTCTTGCTGAAATAAGCAGGGGCGTCCATGATAACGTTGCTTGGATGGCAACATATGTTGCTCCAAAACCTGTATGTACCTTTCAGCATTAATGGCGCCTTCACAGATGTGTAAGTTACCCATGCCTTGGGCACTAATACACCCCCATACCATCACAGATGCTGGCTTTTCAACTTTGCGCCTATAACAATCCGGATGGTTCTTTTCCTCTTTTTTCCGGAGGACACAACGTCCACAGTTTCCAAAAACAATATTAAATGTGGACTCGTCAGACCACAGAACACCTTGAAAAGGATTTGCAAATCATTGTATTCTGTTTTTATTTACGATTCACGCAACGTGCCAACTTCACTGGTTTTGGGTTTTATATAATGGTCATCAGAACGCCCACAATACGGGAAAGAGGAGATGCAAATATAATAATTTAGCACTTACAATGTGATTAATCAAGGCTGAATCTGTTCTGCAGCTGCTAAATTGCGGCCATATTTAGCGCATCTCGGAAGTACAGCTAAACTGGGAGTGGCACAGTTATGCACACATGGCTATGGGGAAAAGAGGGGATTGCACTGCAAGGACAGAAGATGGAGTAAAAAATTGTCCTTCTTACGTGTGTGTCAACATATTTAGACTGTCAATTAGCAGTCTGTTCAGCAATATAATTTTATAGTTGCTGGATGTTTTAAGGGGCTTAACAAAACAAATGAAATTGATTTGTTTGGATGTTTGCTACTGGCTGTCAGGAAGTGTTGGTGACGAACCCCAAGATGCAGAGAAGGCAGGCTTGGTGCAGAAAAACATGATTTAATGTCCAAAAATGCAGGTAAAACACCTACCAGGAAACAGGAAACAGCTAACAGGAACCAGCATACAGGAAACAGCAAACAAGAGACGAGGAACCAGAGAGAACTGGAGACAGCAAAGAGTCCACAGCATACAATACTCCAGGACTGACTGGAGTGTGAGGCAGGTATAAATAGTAGCCTGATTGGCAATTGCCACCAGGTGTGCCAGACTGCCAATCAGGTACAGGTGAGGGAAACAAGCGCTCAGGGAGACGTGCAGGAAAAAGAACCAAAACAAGAGCGCTGACAGGAAATAAAACATGAACACAGAGGAAAAAACAAAACATAACCAAACTGTCAGTGACAAGCCTGACACTGGCGTTTGTGTTTTTTTTTTTATTGTGTTAATTTTTATATAGAAGATATATTATACATGTGTGTGTGTGTGTGTGTGTGTGTGTGTGTGTGTGTGTATGTGTGTGTGTGTGTGTGTGTGTGTGTGTGTGTGTGTGTGTGTGTGTATCAATAATATACTATTAATAAATAGATATAGTATTAATAAATCTCCTATATATATCTCCTATATGAAGAATTGTTTTGCAATATGCATTTTTTTGTATCAGGATCATTCCAGACGTACCATCACAGCATCGCAGCGCCTCTAAAGAGCACTTTCAGCTTGCAAAAAATAGGTTCTGTGGTCTGAATCGCATTTTGATATCATCCAGAAAAGCTGGTTCATAATATATTTGTGTATTGCATGTTAACAACATAACAAAACACCACAGGTTAGGCCATATAATGGCATAAATGTTGAGGGAAATGAGTGTCTCTATAGTGACAGCCAGTATAAAAACAAACCTACCGGTAGTTTAAATAGGGAGGTGTGCATTTGTTTCTCTTGTTTTCAATTCTGCACATAGTCTTTGTAGATCACCCGCAACACACCCAAGGCCGCCTTAATGCACAGGCTTACCTAGGCTGAAGCCCAGGAGCCCCACCTACTCAGGGACCCCCGATTTTGACGCGGAATGCAATGATTGGTGTTCATAGCTGTCAATCACAAACAGCTCAGCTTCGTCTTGCAATTTTGTACTCTCTTTCTGGGCTGCGTTGTTCCTACTGCTCCAAGCGGGGCACAAACCCCTGTGTGGGTGACCAGTGTACTACCACCGAGCCAAAGGCCAGGCAGTCTCCCGGACCGCCAGTACTTTACTTTACCGTCGCGAAGGAGATGTAGTCATGAACAAAATTATTTTTAAAATAGGTAATATTTTTGTAATGTTGCTGTTCTGTTGAGTAAAAACATGTTTGTTTTTTTTCAGACTGTGTTTCTTTTGCGGGTAGGGGCTTGAGGTTGGGGTGAGTGTCGAGGTTTGGGGGCCCCCCCTTTGAGTAAGTCGGCCCTGAGCACACCCACTAATAATATTCACAATTTGTTACTTTGTGCACTTTTTTTGCCACTTGTCTTATATGGTAGACTGTGCGGAAGAGGAAGGAAGAGGAGAAGGAGAAGGCTGAGAACCATAGTGTTTGATATAATGTATTCAATATTTAATTTCTCTGTCATTATTACAGTATAATTTTGGTAATCATGAGTTATTGCTTTGTCTGTGTTCTGCATTCATTTATTCATTATGCAATTTTTTTCCAGTTATCTTTAATCTTTTTATTTATTTAACACTGATTAATTTCCATCCATTTAGTTGTTTTTTTGTCTTTTTCATCTTTTTTTTTTTTGCAATTTTCTTTTCTTTTCTCTCTCCACTACGCCCAATCAGAAAATTTAAACATTGGAAGTGAAAAAACAACCAGTTCCTCTTATTTCTAATCATAAACGTGCGGGTTTGCAGAGTAAGTTGTTAGCATGTCCATAACAATCAAAAAACCTTTCCCTGTCATAAAAACAACAAAGTGAAAAACAAAAGAAACCATGGACGTGTGAGTGACTGCAAGAACACGTAAGTGTCTCTGATAGCGTCTTGCAGCTCAAACTACTTTAGATTGATTGGCTGCATTGTTATTGAATGCATATTTAGATTAATATCACCAAACTACAACAATAACATGCACCGCTTGTGCGTCACCGGACATTTTGGCCCCGACATGAGCGAGAGTTCCCGCCCTGCCCCTTCTGTTGTCTAAGGGGACTGCTACACTGACAATGGTGTCAACTCTTCCCTAGGGGGTGTGCGGTGGGGGGGTGCAGGAGGGGAACCTCGGAGTGATTTGTGGTTGTGGAAGACTGATGAAGTGCTATTGCCACCCGGTTTCTTTGCAAGATCAATTCTACATGTAGGAGTGTGCTTTATGAATGATGGAGACCTCCTCAAGCCATCCATACAGCTGCCCAAAGACACAGCCCCGGTCCCCATTGCACCTACAAGGCAGGAGTAAAGCCATCCCTCTTGTCAACGGGCCCATGCATTACATACTCACACCCACATTTCTACACACACCCATGAATACACAGATACGCCAACAAGGCTAACGCGTGTACCTGAAATTGGTCAACACATCATTCTCTTTACAGCTTTTTAAAGAAATGAGATCAGGTTTCAAGTTACAGGTGCATCACTTTTCGGATACCTAATAACTGATAGGCCATCCCTAATTAGTAAGTCAGTGGGATGTGCTGAAGACATACCAACACCAGGAATAGGATCACACCTCTTCATCAATTTCAGTTAATTTCAAACCAAGGCCTTCAGTGGGGACTCAGTGGAACTAATTCACCTCTTAATACCACCACCATCCCTTTGCAATAACACCAACCATCAACAATACACAAAAGCACAATATAACATGACAAGGTATTATAGACAACCTGCTCGCTGGCTCTGTTAACAATGTGAGGCTACTCTGAAATGTGATTATTTAAAGAAACAGCCACATAAGGGTTGGAATTGGGGGTTAAATCACCAAAATGATTCTAGAGCACGGCCACCGCTGCTGCTCACTGCTCCCCTCAACTCCCAGGGGATGGAACAAGGGGATGGGTCAAATGCAGAGAGTAATTTCACCACATCTAGTGTGTGTGTGACTATCAGTGGTACTTTAACTTTAACTGTATTGTTAGCCTCAGTGATGGGCAGGAACAAGCTACATGTAGCTAAGCTACGTAGCTTAACTACATTTTCCAGTAGCGGTAGCTTAGCTACTTTTTCAAAGAGTAGCTTTTCCTACACTGCAAAAACTGAAATCTATGTAAGATTAAATATCTCAAATAAGGGAGATATTTGCTTATTTTCTGTCAGATAAGATAATTATTCTCACTAAGCAGATTTTATGTTAGTGTTTTACTTGTTTTAAGTGTTTTGGTCCTAAATTATCTCAGTAAGATATTACAGCTTGTTGCTGAGATTTTATGACCTATATTGAGTAAAACATGCTTGAAACTAGAATATCAACTGTTGCAAAGCTGTGTCATTAACACTCACAAGTATAAAACTACTTTTTTAAAGTAATAATTTCTTATTTCAAGCATGTAAAAAAAAAATCATGACTTTGACACAATTGTGTCTCATATTAAAACAGATGACAGCCGAATGGACTTTGCTGTTTTATTTTCAATGAAACAATAGAAAATACGTACTCATATAGTAGTACAGTTGTTATTAGTGAGAATATACTTATTTTAATGTATTTTTGGGTTCATTGAGGTTAGCTAATTTTACTTGTTTTGGAAAGTCTTTACAAGCCAAATTTTCTTGTTCTATTGGCATATAATTTTGCCTAGTTCAAATAAAATACCCCTAATGTTTGTAAATTTTTTTCTTGTTTTTGAACACTGACTTTTTGCAGTGTATAGCTTAGCTTTTTTTAGACCCATGTAGCTAGGTAGCTTCCATCAAAACTACAAGCTACAAAAAGAGAAAATGTACTGCAAATCTAGGCCCCACAAAAAATATTGAGATAATACATTGACCTGGACGAAAGAGAACATCAATACGTACGGAGAAAATCCATGATGATTGGTTGATGTTCGTAAGATGAGTCACAATTGGCTAAGGTTAGGGCGAAACATTACGGACTGGCCAATCAGAGGCAAGATAAGGCGGGTCATCAAAACCAGGAAGCACTATCATAACAGTAACACATTCATGTCACATGATGACGAGACTGTCAGAGACAGAGGGACGCTTCAAGCTGACCACTCAAAAAGAAAAAAACATACTTGAAAATGGCGGAGGAATTATCTCCCGTAAATAAAATGTTTCCTTTAGTGATGAAGACGACATGCAGGAAACCCACTATAATGCATGTCCTTAGCCATATTTAGACAAATGTATGCGTTTGGAGAAAACACATACATTTTTTTAGTTGTTTACAAATTTAGGAACACACATTGAGGTGAGTTGAGTTCATGAAAAGTTTTACTGCACATAACCATTACCAACTGTCCTCACACAACACACAAGTCATTGTTGTTTTGTCAATATGCTGTTTTCTTTACTGTAAGTAGAGAAAAATAATAACATTTTAGGGTTGGGGCAGAAAAAGGCAAACTAAATAAATACATACAGTGGAGTGCAGGGACCCCTAAAGGTAGTTGTAGGGTGTCCCCGGCTAAATGACAGATAGTTAATAGTAATGCACCTTTATTAGGTCCGTTTGTACACTCTCTGTTACTTTAGCATTGATATTATACCTGTGGGCCCATAGATATGAATGTCGTTAAATGTAACTTTGACGTAGCAAGCTACTTTTACCATGTAGCTTGTAGTGTAGCTTGCTCACTTCCCCTGTAGCTTAGCTACACACACACAAATATATATGTATATATACAGTCGTGGTCAAAAGTTTACATACACTTGTAAAGCACATAACGTCATGGCTGTCTTGAGTTTCCAATAATTTCTACAAATCTTATTTTTTTGTGATAGAGTGATTAGAGCACATACTTGTTGCTCACAAAAAAAAATATTCATGAAGTTTGGTTCTTTTATGAATTTTTTATGGGTCTACTGAAAATGTGACCAACTCTGCTGGGTCAAAAGTATACATACAGCAATGTTGATATTTGGTTACATGTCCCTTGGCAAGTTTCACTGCAATAAGGCGCTTTTGGTAGCCATCCACAAGCTTCTGGCAAACTTCTGGTTGAATTTTTGACCACTCCTCTAAATTTGTTGGTTTTCTGACATGGACTTGTTTCTTCAGCATTGTCCACACATTTAAGTCAGGACTTTGGGAAGGCCATGTTGTGTTTGACTAAGGGGAGATGACGGCAACAGACACCACGGGTTTATATATTTACAATAATTTCAATATATCAATATACTGTATATATATAATAATACAAAAAAATACTAAGAAATAAGCTAACCTAAGGAAATGGAGTGTGTCAAAACCCAAGAGTGTGTGTGTGTGAGGCTATGTGTGTAGTTAGCTGAAGTGTGTGTTACCAAGTGTTGATTAGAGCGAAGGAACGAGGCAGTCCATGGGGCAGACAGCTGATCCGGGGCGAGAGTGAGGCGTCAGAGTCCGGGGGCGAGCGAGGAGTCGAGGAACGAGGGAGGCAGTCGAGATCCAGGGCAACAGAAGGAAAACACTGCGGGAACACGGGAGAAGACAGGGGAAATCAAGCCACGGAGAGGAAACAAGGATAGAGCATAAAGCTTGTCGCTTACGGTACACCATTTGAGAACTAAGTTCCCGCGCAGGAACCTTGGGTCCATTGGTCCTTTAAGCAGCTCGCCCTCATCAGTCCCAGGTGTACCGATTGACGATTGTCTGCAGACTCGTCGCTGAGTGGGCGTGCTGCTCTCAGCGCGAGCAGGGGCGTGTCCGAGTGCACTGTCAGCGGCGCTCCAGCTGCCGGGGAAAACGGGTTCGAGTTCACGCCGTGACAGGCCATTCTAAAACCTTGATTCTAGCCTGATTTAGCTATTCCTTTACCACTTTTGACGTGTGTTTGGGGTCATTGTCTTGTTGGAACACCCAACTGCGCCCATGATTTTAGGTTGTCCTGAAGAATTTGGAGGTCAAAGTATGCGCTCCAATCACTCTATCACAAAAAAATAAGAGTTGTAGAAATTATTGGGAACTCAAGACAGCCATGACATTATGTTCTTTACAAGTGTATGTAAACTTTTGACTATTTTGACTGTACGTTGCCCCTCTTTCCCCGTATTTTAATTTCCATGACATGATTATCTCTTGTACAGCTTGCCGTCTGCTCGGGCAACACATCATGTACCCTCTAAAGTCAGGAGTGTGTCTTTTTTTCCAGGAAATATCCATTGTTATCAAATGCAAATATTGTCAACAACAAGCAAAGCACAATGTAACACATTTTCTTTTAGTTACATCAGCCAATGGCAATTTTGAATAATTGCCAAGTCATACACAACATAGTTCAGATAGCATGCAAATAGGCCCTTGTTGACCCTGGTATTTGATCTTATCTCATCTTATAAGTAAACACCCAACAGGATTGTGTGATGGATGCAATGAGTACGGTAGAGAAAGGATAAAACTAAGAGAGAAAGTTAGAAGACACGGACAGAAGGAGGTTAAGCTCAAAGGGATACTAAGCAGCAAACAGAACATTTTAGTGAAGTTTCTGGAAGATACAGGTTTATGGAATAGAATTTAGTATGGGAATATATATATGATTGTATGTGAGTGACAGAGAAGGGAGGGAACTCTGGTTCACACTCCAATACTGTAGATGGCGGTAATGCACATTTAACCTCAAGGGCCCCGAAGAAGAAGATGTGCCAGAGTCTAAGAGAGCTGTGGAATGGGTGAGGTGGGAGGAGCTTGAGCCTTGGAAGGCTGGAATACCAAAGTGGGCGGAGCCTGAGTTTTCGATGGCTAAAGCTGCAGCATTAGCTTGAGAAAAATGTTTTGTGCAGTCAACTGACTAAATGTCACCTAGTAGAGACCGACGACTAGGATTTGTCATGAAAAGAGTGTCGGTATTGAGTGTGTCTGTGTGACGTCAACGTGCTGCAACGGGTTAGACTGCAGGGGTGTCAAACTCATTTTAGATCGGGGGGCCACCTGGAGAAAAATATACTCCCAAGTGGGCCGGACTGGTAAAATCATGGCACGATAACTTAACAATAAAGACAATTTCAGATTGTTGTCTTTGTTTAAAAATAGAACAAACACATTCTGAAACTGTACAAATGATAATGTTGTTGTTGTTTTTTTACAATTACCTGTTGCGGTTAATAGTATTTGCACTTTATTTGTCGTTATTTATATTTTCTGAATAAATTATGTGATAATGTTCATCATTCACCTCCATCTATCCATCCATTTTCTACCGCTTGTCCCGTTCGGGGTCGCGGGGGTGCTGGAGTCTATCTCAGCTGCATTCGGGCAGAAGGCGGGGTACACCCTGGACAAGTCGCCACCTCATCACAGGGCCAACACAGATAGACATACAAAATTCACACTCACATTCACACACTAGGGACAATCTAGTGTTGCCAATCAACCTATCCCCAGGTGCATGTCTTTGGAGGTGGGAGGAAGCCGGAGTACCCGGAGGGAACCCACACAGTCACGGGGAGAACATGCAAACTCCACAGAGAAAGATCCCGAGCGCAGAATCGAACCCAGGACCTTCGTATTGTGCGGCAGACACACTAACCCCTCTACCACCGTGCTGCCCCATCAGTCAACTCATTGGTGTTAATTTCCAATCCATCAAGATAAAAAAATATATCAAAATCAAATTACAGTATGTTATTTATGTAGATTGATCATTTTCCTCGACTGGTGTACTAACATCATGTGGTTTATTTTATACATATGTAGCATCATCTACAAAGATACAAATAATTGCTATTGCGACATCTAGTGGACACATTTAGAACAGCAGTTTATTTCATTCGAAGATTCCAGGTTCATTTTTATACTTAGCAAAAATCATCCCGCGGGCCGGATAAAACCTGTTCGCGGGCCTCATCCGGCCCTCGGACCGTAGGTTTGACACCCCTGGGTTAGAGCCTTGGCCGCGCTGGATGATAGCTCAAGCCGCAAAAAAACAGAAGCAAGGTGGGAGTTAATCATTCTGTAATCGGGCTAGGTTGGCGAGGGAGGAGCAGCTGTGACAGGAGGGATGCAACGATTACCCGGTTTTACTTCTAACCGTGATTAAAAAACGTCACATTTATTTAGTCGCAAAGGCTACACCGTGTGTTTCCGTCCTCCTCACTCATTATAAACGGACATTATATTAGTTCTTTGTTTTTGGCACAACCTGCACGGCACGAAAAACAAAGTTACACCAGCGGTTCTTTGCCCATATTGAGACACACGCTATATGGTACATTATCTTAAAAGTGGCAGCAGGACAAACCAGCAAACTATTCCCACCCCAAAACAAAAGCTGAAATCGGCAGAGTGGGAACACTTCAGTAATTGGCTCAAGCATTTGCGAAACCTGCCAAAAGAAAGTTGCGACTAAAAGGTCTAACACGTCCAATATGGTGCAGATTTACAGGCCAAAGTAAAGGTAAGACACAATAACTGAGTTAAGTTATGTTAGTGGCAAGTTACTTCATGGAGGACTGAGTTAAATAAAGAGGTGTCACTTACAATCGGTAGCTTAGCATTCAGTCAGTTCAGTGTAAACAAACAGCAACAGGTGCTCCTGTCAATGGCTTCATTCAGTGACCATTTAAGGTTAGAGATTGCTTATTCATGTTTGTGTTGAATAAACTATAGGCATTGTAAGTAAATATAGCAAGTGTAGAACACTACATACTTGCCAACCTTGAGACCTCCGAATTCGGGAGATGGGTTGAGGTATGGGGGGGGGGGGGGGGTTAGTGGTAGCGGGGGTGTAAATTGTAGCGTCCCGGAAGAGTTAGGGTTGCAAGGGATTCTGGGTATTTGTTCTGTTGTGTTTATGTTGTGTTACGGTGCGGATGTTCTCCCGAAATGTGTTTGTCATTCTTGTTTGGTGTGGGTTCACAGTGTGGCGCATATTTGTAACAGTGTTAAAGTTGTTTATACGGCTACCCTCAGTGTGACCTGTATGGCTGTTGATCAAGTATGTCTTGCAGTCACATGTGGCTGGGCAGGCCCGCTGTTTGTATGGAGAAAAAGTGGACGTGACGACAGGTTGTAGAGGACGCTAAAGGCCGTGCCACCACGGCACGCCCTCAATATGTTGTCCGGGTGAAAATCGGGAGAAATTCGGGAGAATGGTTGCCCCGGGAGATTTTCGGGAGGGGCACTGAAATTTCGGAGTCTCCCGGAAAAATCGGGAGGGTTGACAAGTATGGAACACTAACATGAAAAAAAAATAAGGAGAGTATAGAATAACAACACAATACCATGGGGTCTAATTATGTGCATTCCAGTTATTATTAACACAGGATAAAATACATTATTAAAACATTTTCCTTGGTGGAACAATACGTTCTATTATACTTTTATATTAATAATGCAATTATGAATTTGTATACTTATTATTAACAATATGTTTGTTTATATTTATTTATGGTGTTATTATAATATTATTATTTGATTACTGTTATTCACAACAGTAATAAATAACACATCAAAATCTCTTTTAGCCTTAGACTTAGACTTAGACAACTTTATTGATACACAAGGGAAATTGCTCCACACAGTAGCTCAGTTACAAAGGATGGAAAGGATAATGCAGGTGTAAGTAGACTAAAAATGTACCATAGTAGCAATACAAAATATAACATATATGTAATATTTACATATTATATATACATTATATAATGTATACTGATACATTATATTATAATATTATATTTTTATATAATATGTACAATATATAACAAATCCCAATTACCATGTACAATATTACAGTATACGGTTGTGATCAAAAGTTTACATACACTTGTACAGAACATAATGTCATGGCTGTCTTGAGTTTCCAATAATTTCTACAACTCTCATTTGTTTATGATAGAGTGATTGGAGCACATACTTGTTGGTCACAAAAAACATTCATGAAGTTTGGTTCTTTTATGAATTTATTATGGGTCTACTGAAAATGTGACCAAATCTGCTGGGTCAAAAGTATACATACGGCAATGTTAATAGTTGGTTACATGTCCTTTGGCAAGTTTCACTAGAATAAGGAGCTTTTGGTAGCCATCCACAAGCTTCTGGCAAGCTTCTGGTTGAATTTTTGACCACTCCTCTTGACAAAATTGGTGCAGTTCAGCTAAATGTGTTGGTTTTCTGACATGGACTTGTTTCTTCAGCATTGTCCACACGTTTAAGTCAGGGAAGGCCATTCTAAAACCTTAATTGTAGCCTGATTTAGCCATTCCTTTACCACTTTTGACGTGTGTTTGGGGTCATTGTCTAGTTGGAACACCCAACTGCGCCCAAGACCCAACCTCTGGGCTGAAGATTTTAGGTTGTCCTGAAGAATTTGGAGGTAATCCTCCTTTTTCATTGTCCCATTTACTCTCTGTAAAGCACCGTTCCATTGGCAGCAAAACAGGCCCAGAGCATAATACTACCACCACCATGCTTGACGGTAGGGATGGTGTTCCTGGGGATTAAAGGCCTCACCTTTTCTCCTCAAAACATATTGCTGGGTATTGTGGCCAAACAGCTCAATTTTTGTTTCATCTGACATCACATGGACAAAGATAAGACCTCCTGGAGGAACGTTATGTGGTCCGATGAAACAAAAAATGTAAACTTTTGACCACGACTGTATGTAACAGCTGCAGCAACAACAACAAAAAGAGGGCAGTATAAAATAGAGAGTAGATCCAGCAGAAAATATACATTATAAACAAACAGAGGTAGCTAACATAGAAGCAGTCAGGTAATAGACATATATCATCTATTGCTGTATGGCGAGTGATTTGATTTTGTACCTTTTTTGTGAGTATAATCCCTGCATAATACTCGAGATAATCGTGAAACCATGATTATTACTCAGACTACAATCATACAGTCAAAATCTGTAATCTTTGCATCAAGTGGCAGTGACCAGCAAAGAGCAATTTGATTGGACGATGAGTGAATTCACTGACAAATGACGATGTTCGTACACACAATGACGATGCAAAATTACCAAAAGACTTCAAATGTAGTGTTTTTGCAGTGCAATAACATGAGCGTGAATCCGCGACTCTCTGCAGCATCTACTAACCGAAGCCGGTTTTCTCTTTTATGTCCTGTATGCTGTTATATTTCATGCACGGAGGAAAGTAAGACTGATGCGGCTGTGATAACTTCCATTTACAGTGTAAGCCGGGAGAGACGCCGTGCAGAGGCCGTATACTATTTATGGGTTAATCGATACGGTCCCTGGATGACACCATGTCCCTGCTACTTTCTGTCATGATGATGGCTCACTAATTTTGGAGAGGCTGCTTTCTCCTCTTGCCTTCAGCCGGCTCCGAGATGCTTTAATTTGGCTGTAAAAATGCCAATCACTATGGTTACTTCTTGTTCCTGTGGGAGGTCACGATGGGGGCAAGTCCATAGGAGGAAATATATTCACATAGTTCTCTTTAGAAGCCTCTGCTAACCCCTGACATCCCATTTGGGTTGTAACTTCATGTTGTTAAAGTGACAGGGACCCAGCCGCTGTGCTCTTAGAGAGGCTGGGGCACGGCCAAGTCCTGGTCAGAAGCACCCTTAACTCTTGTCACATTCAGTGTGTGTGTGTGTGTGTGTGTGTGTGTGTGTGTGTGTGTGTGTGTGTGTGTGTGTGTGTGTGTGTGTGTGTGTGTGTGTGTGTGTGTGTGTGTGTGTGTGTGTGTGTGTGTGTGTGTGTGTGTGTGTGTGTGTGTGTGTGTGTGTGTGTGTGTGTGCAATTGAGCTAGGGCTATTTTTTGAGCCAAGGCACACCACTATCAGAAATCATTAAAAAACGAAACTCAGTTAACAGTAAAAAATCTTTGTCGCAATTGTTGGATATGACTTCCGAAAGGGACAAGCGGTAGAAAATGGATGGATGGATGGACTTTAAACCATAACCAACCATGCATCACTATAGCTCTTGTCTCTTGTCTCCATCATGCCGTGACTTATTTCGAGTTTTTTGCTGTTTTCCTGTGAATATTGTTTTAGTTCTTGTCTTGCGCTCCTATTTTGGTGTTTTTTTCTCTTTTTTTTGGTATTTTCCTGCAGCAGTTTCATGTCTTCCTTTGAGCGATATGTCCCGCATTTTCTACTTTGTTTTAGCATTCAAGAATATTTCATTTGTTTTTATCCTTCTTTGTGGGGACATTGTTGATTGTCATGTCATGTTCGGATGTACATTGTGGACGCCGTCTTTGCTCCACAGTAAGTCTTTGCTGTCGTCCAGCATTCTGTTTTTGTTTACTTTGTAGCCAGTTAAGTTTTAGTTTTGTTCTGCATAGCCTTCCCTAAGCTTCAATGCCTTTTCTTAGTGGCACTCACCTTTTGTTTATTTTTAGTTTAAGCATTAGACACCTTTTTACCTCCACGCTGCCTCCCGCTGTTCCCGACATCTACAAAGCAATTAGCTACCAGCTGCCACCTACTGATATGGAAGAGTATTACACGGTTACTCTGCCGAGCTCTAGACAGCACAGACACTCAACAACAACACATCATTTGCATACTATAATTACTGGTTTGCAAAAAAAATTTTTAACCCAAATAGGTGAAATTAGATAATCTCCCACAGCACACCAGACTGTATCTCACGGCACAGTGGTTAAAAAACACTGGTCTAATGTGTGTATTTGCGTGTAATGAGCATGCTACATCACACATTTTGCAATGTTTTTTTTTCTTTCTGGTGGGGTCAAACAGACACAAACACACACTCACACACACCCACACACAATAAAGGCTCAAAAAGATATTCGGACTGTTACTTAGTCTCCTGAGATACTGCTGGCTCAAGGAAAAAGAGAGCTAGAAAGAAGTGATGAAAAACTCTCATTACCTTGGTACTAAGACTTGACGCTGCTTCCTTGAACTGACTTTGATCTCTGCCTAACATGGATATATGGGAGAACTGATGCTTTTACTGTGATGAAAGCCAACATTTAACAGCTCACATTAAGTTAGAGAGAAAAGGGCATCAGGCATGTTTGCATTTCAGGGGAAGTAAGGCGAGGGGGTTTTAACATCATTTTTGCACCATTTAAATTAGAGATTTTTGTTTGCTTGATTGTACTGTCAATATGAAAAGGTTACATATGATAATTTAGTAATCAAGTCATTTGCTTTACTTGTCTTATTTTAATGTCCACACTTAATGTACAATTTATTGCTCATTGTTTTTTTTATTTGAAATCCTTATTTTGAGTCATTTATTGCTTCTTTTTACTTAACACTGCACAAGCTATTTTCCTTTATTTTGCATTTGCTTAGTTCTATTGAACACTTTTCTTTCCAACTTTTCACCCAAAGTGAGCAAAACTTACATGACAATGACAATAATTCTCTTTGTGTTTTGTTCTGTTGTGTTTCAGTGCTGTGTTGCTGGTCTGGACCGCAGCATGCAGAGATAGCAGGTGATGTGCAAGTACAAAACCCAACACCAGTGAAGGTGGCACGTTGCGTAAATCGTAAATAAAAACAGAATACAATGATTTGCAAATCTTTTTCAACCTATATTAAATTGAATACACTGCAAAGACAAGATACTTAACATTCGAACTGGTATTTTTTTTTTTTTGTGCAAATTTTAGCTCATTTGGAATTTGATGCCTGCAACATGTTTCAAAAAAGCTGGCACAAGTGGCAAAAAAGACTGAGAAAGTTGAGGAATGCTCATCAAACACTTATTTAGAACATCCCACAGGTGAAAAGGCTAATTGGGAACAGGTGGGTGCCATGAAGTGCTCAGTCATTCACAAACAGTCTACCCCAGGGCAGCTGTGGCTATGAAAGTAGCTTACCACCACCAGGTGTGAATAAACGATGGGTTCTACATGTAAAGCAACTTTGGGTACTTGGAAAAGCGCTATATAAATCCCAGGTATTATTATTATTATTATTATTAAACAAGGATGGGGCGAGGGTCACCACTTTGTGAACAAATGCATGAGCAAATTGTCCAACAGTTTAAGAACAACATTTCTCAACGAGCTACTGCAAGGAATTTAGGGATTTCACCATCTACGGTCCGTAATATCATCAGAATGTTCAGATAATCTGGAGAAATCGCTGCACGTAAGCGGCAATGCCCGTGACCGTCAATCTCTCAGGCGGTACTGCATCAAAAACAGACATCAGTGTGTAAAGGATATCACCACATGGACTCAGGAGCACTTCAGAAAACCACTGTCAGTAACTACAATTTGTCGCTACATCTGTAAGTGCAAGTTAAAACTCTACTATACAAAGCCAAAGCCTTTTATCAACAACACCCAGAAACGCCGCCATCTTCGCTGAGCCCGAGCTCATCTATGATGGACTGATGCAAAATGGAAAAGTGTTTTGTGGTCTGACGAGTCCACATTTCAAATTGTTTTTGGAAACTGTGGACGTCTTGTCCTCCAGACCAAAGAGGAAAAGAACCATCCGGATTGTTATAGGCGCAAAGTTCAAAAGCCAGCATCTGTGATGATATGGGGGTGTATTAGTGCCCAAGGCAAGGGTAACTTACACATCTGTGAAGGCACCATTAATGCTGAAAGGTACATACAGGTTTTGGAGCAACACATGTTGCCATCCAAGCAACGTCTTTTTCATGGACGCCCCTGCTTATTTCAGCAAGACAATGCCAAGCCACATTCTGCATGTGTTACAACAGCTTCGTAGTAAATGAGTGTGGGTACTAGACTAGTCCAGACCACTCTCCCATTGAAAATGTGTGTCACATTATCAATCGTCAAATACCACAACGGAGAACCCGGACTGTTGAACAACTTAAGCTGTACATCAAGCAAGAATGGGAAAGAATTCCACCTGAAAAGCTTAAAAAATCGGTCTCTTCAGTTCCCAAATGTTTACTTAGTGTTGTTAAAAGGAAACGCCATGTAACACAGTGGTAAAAATGCCCCTTTGCCAACTTTTCTGCAATGTGTTGCTGCAATTAAATTCTAAGTTAATCATTATTTGCAAAAAAAAAAAAGTTTCTCAGTTCGAATTTTTTTGTCTTTGCCGTCTATTCAATTGAATATAAGTTGAAAAGGATTTGCAAATCATTGTATTCTGTTTTTATTTACGAATTACACAATGTGCCAACTTCACTGGTTTTGTAAATGTATTTAATAACAAAGAACAGCAGAGCAGTGAAGTCACACAAAAGGCTGAGCAATCACAAGCAGCATAGGCAAAGGTGATTGGCAACCAGGTGTGTCCCGACAGCCAATCAGGAAGGGACAGGTGAGGCGTCAGCACTCAGGAGAAGGAGTGACAAAAGGAGGCAAACAGAAAATGGAAACAAAATTATGAGCGCTGAAACAAAACACAAGCAACTAACTGCCGGGAGAGATTTGATTTCATTTTATTTGAAGAGAGAAAGAGAAGATCACTATACAATGTAAAGCAAAAACATGTGCAGAACAGGCTAAGAAGACCCGAAGGTCTTGTAAAGACACCTCCCCAAAAAGTCACAATTTTCACATGTAGAAGCAAAAAAATAAAATAGACAATACTTATCTACAGCAAACGTCCTCATCATAATTCACTTCAGACCAACATGGCCTTCAGTTGTTTTTTAAAAGAACAAAATGTAGTTGTGGATTGAAGAGCTGGTGGCAGTTTACACAAAGAGAGCGTCCTCTGTTTTTAAGTCTGGCATGTTGGTGTGAAGGGACAAAAATTAGGAACAATTTTACCGTGGAAGTAATGCCATTTTGCTTTGGTATTTTGTGACCTGCGGTGTATTTTCCAATAATTTTTTTAAACAATTGTGAGCAACACAATTAGCGTGAGTCTCAACATGTAAACCCTATGGTGTAAAGTATTTATCAGCAAATAGAAGTGGTAGTTTCAAATAAGATGTGCTTCTTCCTACTTCTTTTCAGACATGTTGATTTGATGTTCCTAATTGTAGAAACAAATAAACCATACCCTCCCAATGTTTAAATAAGAGGTTGGAGAAAAGAAAGTATTCTATTATTAGGTTACATTTGTGTGCGTGCTAAATATTGCACTGTTGCATATGCAAAATATAGAATAATCATTGTTTTTTTAAACATAGTGGTCCAAAATGAGAGATCCATTCATCCATTTTAGATGTTAAAATCAACTCATATGTTATTACTACTAAATGACAGACTTGAGTGCAATACATATGTGATTATATTACTGTAACAAATGATTGCTTTACAGTATATCAATCAATCTATCAATCAAAGTTTATTTAAACAGCCCTTAATTACAAGTGTCTCAAAGGGCTGCACAAGCCACAACATCCTCGGCTCAGATCCCACATCAGGGCAAGAAAAAACTCAACCCACAACATCCTCGGCTCAGATCCCACCCACATCAGGGCAAAAAAAACTCAAACCAATGGGATACAATGAAAAACCTCGGAGGGGACCGCAGCCGGGCGACCGGTGCAATGGACGTCGAGTGGATGTATTTAATAGTGTGAGAGTCCAGTCCATAGTGGGTCCAGCAGGGGATCATCTTTAGTGGAGACAAGTCAGCAGCGCAGAGACGTCCCCAACTGATGCACAGATGAGTGGTCCACCCCGGGTCCCGACTTTGAACAGCTAGCGCATCATCTGTGGTCACCTAGTATACATAAAGGCATTGAATTGCATAATTTCTATTTTTTACTTATTCCCTATAACTTCTATAGTATATATATTTTGCTTGCCAAACACTATGCAACGTTGACTTTTAAAAATAGTTGCTCAATGTAATGTAAAAGTATGTTTAAAACACTGTCAAAAATATGTTTTTTTACAATGACAAATTTACCAAACTGCTTGTACAATCTATTTTCCTCATTTTCCTAATAAAAAAACGGTAACACTTTAGTATGGGGAACACATATTCGCCATTAATTAGTTTCTTATTAACATGCAAATTAGTAACATGTTGGCTCTTAAGTACTTATTAATGCCTTATTCTGCATGGCCTTATTATACAACAAGTAAGCCATTAACTAAGAGTCTTCCTTCAGTAAACCTCAGAATTATTGCTTATTAGTAACCCTAGCCCTAACCCTAACCCTAAACCTAACCCTTACAGTATATGTTCCCCTAGTGTCCAAATAACACTAAATTAAGTCTTTGGTACTTTAATAAGAAACTAATTAATGGTGAATATGTTCCCCATACTAAAGTGTTACCAAAAAAACATGTATTGAGACTTATTCCACAGTCTATTAAACTATTTCACTGATGGTGAAAGGGTTAAAGTTGTATAATCTATTAAAAAAAACAGGAAAAAAATCAGCATGAATGCATTAAAAATCGGTGTTTAGTTTCACTGTTTGGAAGACACATAACACGAATCAGAGCATCAGGGAAAAAGGCTAAATGAGTCAAAACATGTGTTATAATTACTATTTTGTTATGTATTCATTTGTTGTTGTGTCATTTTGTTGTCATCCAGAATGTTTGTAGTTGATGATGATGTGAATATATTGTGGGTGCACAAGAAGAAGAACTATGATGTCAGTCACAAAAAACAAACAAAAATCAGTAACACGGAAAAGTGATTATACTTTGCTTCTTCCTACTCCTTTTTGGACGTGCTGAATTGTGTAAACAATGCTGTTTTAATGTACCTCATTGTCACCTTTTCATGTTTGTTTAAAATAACCCAAACCATTAACGTTACCTGGTGGAACAGAGGACTAGAAAGAAGCAGAATTGAGAGAAGAGGAATGAAGAGAAAAAGAATAGCTTGATAAAGGATGGAAGGAAGACTGATGGAAAGAAGAGTAATCGAGATGAGAAGAATGAGGATAAGAGGAATGGTGTAGAGAGAGAAAGGAAGGAGAGAAGATGCAAAGATGAGAAGTGCATGGCAAGACTAGAAATGGAAGAAGAGGAATCGGAATAGAGGAGAATAGAATTGCATAGAGAGGAGAATAGAAAGCAAGGACCAGAGAAGGAAAGATGGACAGATGGATGAGGAATAAGAATAAGAATAGAAGAGAAAGAAAGGGAATAGAGCCAAAATGAAGAGATAAGAGGAATAGAGAGACTATCATTGGAAATATGTATGACAGCTAAACACGGAATACTGTAGAGAGAAGAGGAATAAGAATAGAAAGAAAAGTAATACAGAGAAGAGGAATGGACAATAGAGGAATACAGAGCAAAATAAGCATCATAGAGAGAATAAACATGAAAGGAATAAGGAGAAAATGAATAAAGAGAGGGTAAACAAAAAGAATAAAGCAGAGAGATGGAATAAAGAGAATAGGAATACAGGGAATAGGGATAGAAAGATGAGGGATGGAGAAAATATGAATGAAGGAAAAATAATAATATAGGGAAGAAGAATGCAGAGAGATGGAATGGGAATAAAGTGATTGGAATAGATGTGAGTAAAGGGAATAGGAATTGATAAATGACGAATTCAGAGAATAGGAATAAAATGAATATGAACAGAGGAACGGGGAATAGATTGAATACTATTAAATGAATTGGGAATAAATCGAGAAGGAATTGAGAAAATTGGAATAAATGCAGCGGAGATAGGCTCCAGCAACCCCCGCGACCCCGAAAAGGACAAGCGGTAGAATATGGATGGATGGATGGAATAAAGGAAATAGTAATAGTGATTGGATTAAAGACGTAGTAATAAAGAGCCTTATAAAGAATGATACAGAATAAGAAAACAGGAAAGAGGAATGCAAAGAGGAGGCATTGAGAGAAAGGCAATAAATGAAATAGGACCAGAGAGAGGAGGGGTGTAGATAATTGGAATAAGGGAAATAGGAATAGGGGTAAAAGGAGATAAGAATAGAAGGAGGAATAGACAGAGGAGTGCAAAGAGGACTGTTGAAGAGGATTCAAGGAAATAGTAACACAGATAGGAGTAATGAGGAATCAAGGAAATAGGAACAGAGATAAGTGTAGAGAAGAGGAATAAATGAAAGAGGAATAGAGAGACGAAGAGTGTTGGGAAGAGGAATAAAGGAAAGAGAGAAGAGGAGGTCCACTCTCTCCCTGCCTGTCAAGTAAAGAGTTAACGGGGCGGTGGGTTTGCCCATTCTCCCACTTTGAGTGACGCGATCATCTCTCTTATCCCCAAGTTCGCTTGTTACGGAGCAGGCGGCCAAGCTGGACGCAAGCTGTGTGTGTCCGTGTGCGTGTGTGTGTGTGTGTTAATGTGTGTGTGTGTGTGTGTGAGTGGGAGAGAGAGACACGCACCACGCAGGACAACAACACTATCGGCGTGACCACGCGGCGTGCACACTTCTTCTTCCTCCTCTTCCTCCTCCTCCTCCTCCTCCGGCGAACCATCATGACTTTTTCCTCTCCCGTGGACTCCCCGTTGTCGAGCCGAGGCGTGAATCTTTGTCACTGAGCCGAGGCGTGGATCTTCGATAGGGGCTTTGTCGTGTGCGGAGAAAAAGGAGGAGTTTTGGCGGAAAATCCCCGGGCAAACACACGCACCAATGCCGCGGAGGAAACAAGAGGCGCCCAAGCGCGCGCCAGGTACGTAAACCTCCGTGACGTGGGTCAACTCTTGTCACGTTTTAGCGCCTCTTTGTTGGGTTAAAATGTCACTTTGAAGCGCGAATGTGAAGCCCTTTCCACGTCGCGTTCAAACAATAACAAGCTAGCTGCGTTGTCCTCGCCGCATAACTTCTTTACACAAACTATCCTTTCTCTCCACCCCCCCATAACATAAACAAATTTGGGGGCGGACAAAGAGGTTCCGCGGGCTGGAAGTAGCCATAATCGACAGTTGCCATGTCCGATTTGACGGTTGATTGATTGGCTGTCACGCGGCTTTGATCCGATCCCTCCCGGTTTGCATCAGAAAATCACTTCCCACCATGCGATGACGTCACGTTTAAACCACTTTCAAAGGCTCTGTGTACTTTTTTTTTTTTTTTTTTTGCCTCCCTCTCTGATGGTCAAGTGACTCACAAAAAAAGTGAGAGGAGGGGAGAGAGTGGTTTAACAGTCAGGCTATGTCCACACATAAAAGGGATTTTTTTTTTTTAATTTTTTCCCCGCTGGATGTACTTTAACCCCATAACAACAGGTGGCGCTATAACCCCTAATTGTCATGTTAGCCTATTCTTATCAGAAAAAATGCAAGGGCTGTTGGTGGAGAACATCTCTGTGTGGAGTTCTTCTCGTGCATGTGTGTGGTTTCTCCAGGTATTGCAGGCTAAATGGTTCATATGTCCCGGGTTTGTCCACTGCAATGGACATAGGTTTTTTCTGTATTGTTTATTGAGGATCCCCCATTAGCCGACGCACAAACGCCAGGTTTGTCTTCCTGGGGTCCTTTTCAAAAGTTCAAAGTAAAATAATAATACACAGATCCAGTTACAAATAAAAGAAAGGAAAAATAAAAATTCTCAGAATAATAAAATAACAGTACACAGATACAGTTGCAGAACATACGCAGATGCAGTTAGAATTTTTAAAAAAAGGAAAAATAAAAATAAAATTCTCAAAATAATAAAAAATAACAGTACACAGATCCAGTTACAGAACATACGCAAATCCAGTTAGAATAGAATAGAAAGTACTTTATTGATCCCTGGGGGGAATTCAGCACCACAGTTCGCTCACAATAAACAATAAACACGTAGGTATTGTTTTACATGTGAATAATATAAATACAGTCTATTATACAGCATTATTCACATGTGAATAATACAAATACAGTCTATTATACATTCAAGTACAGTCAAAAATGAACATATGCATTATACAGTCTGATGGCTGTCGGTATGAAGGACTTCCTGTGTCGCTTTGTGTTGCATTTTGGGAGTCTGAGTGTCCGAGTTATAAGAAAAGAAAGGAAAAAAGGGAAAGAGAAATTAAAAAAATAAATTATCAAACTGATAACATGAAAGATTAACTCTGAAGTCTAAAAAGTGAGACACAAATAAAAAGTATTTTTGTCAGAGTTAAATGTCCACTGCAGAGGACACTGGTTCTCAGGAGTATATGCACCCTGTGATTGGCCGGCGACCAGTCCATGGTGTACCTCACATCTCGGGCAAGTCAGCTGAGATAGGCTCCAGCAGCCCCCGCGACCCCTGAAAGGGACAAGCGGTAGAAAATGGATGGATGGATGGAGTACACAGATCCAGTTACAGAACATACGCAAATCCAATTACAATAAAAGAAAGGAAAAAGGGAAAGAGAAATACATTTTAAAAAGTTCTCAAACTGATAACATGAAAGATGAACTCTTCAGTCTAAAAAGTGTGACAAAAATAGAAAAGTATTTTTGTAAGAGTTACACATTACGGGAAATGACACAAATGTCCAGTGCAGAGGACACTGGTTCTCAGGAGTATATGCACCCTGTGATTGGCTGGCGACCAGTCTATGGTGTACCTCACCTCTCGCCAAGTCAGCTGGGATAGGCTCCAGCTCACCCCCTAAATGAATGATTTACCGGTAATGTGTATCTCACTTAATAATAACAATAATAAGGATTTTTAAGGGTTAGTGCGTGTGCCTCACAATACGAAGGTCCGGGGTTCGATCCTGGGCTCGGGATCTTTCTGTGTGGAGTTTGCATGTTCTCCCCGTGACTGCGTGGGTTCCCTCCGGGTACTCCGGCTTCCTCCCACTTCCAAAGACATGCACCTGGGGATAGGTTTATTGGCAACACTAGATTGGCCCTAGTGTGTGAATGTGAGTGGGATTGTTGTCCGCGATGAGGTGGCGACTTGTCCAGGATGTACCCTGCCTACCGCCCGAATGCAGCTGAGATAGGCTCCAGCACCCCCCGCGACTCCGAAAGGGACGAGTGGTAGAAAATGGATGGATGGATGAATGATTTTTATTTTATAACGCTTTTCATGTTTATGGAATCTCTAAGTGCCGTAGAGTGGAGACGAGACAAGCAAGAGCTGATTAAAATGTGAGTTAAAAACTAATAGTAAAAAGTAATATATAACAACATCAATAAAGGTAAAGGAGAACCCACAGATACTTTTTAGCAAAATGGTTTTTTTTTTAGACTAGGTTTGTAAGTTTTGTTTAAAAAGCTGTAGAGTGAGGGGCCCTAGGTGTACTTTAGTATAAACAATATTAGGGAGGGGGAATGGGCCTTTCACAAAGATCCATTGGAAAATCAATCATTCGATTTTGTTATTGTTTTTGTATAGTGAAAAAGTAGCGCTGTCAAATGATATTTTTTTAAGCTCAGATTACTCGCGCTTTTGAATTATGATTAATCATGATTATTACTCGCTTGCATACTTTAAATTAACTTGAACAATTTTGGACACATATGCAATTGTATTGTCAGAATGTCATCCAGGAACATTTTTTAAATTGTTTTACTTAAAAGCATGTCACTTATTTGCTCTAAACTTGGGAACAGTGTTACCTAAAGTACAGTCAGGGTGTATTTTGAAGATTTACCACCCAGCACACCAGTCAGGGTCTCCTCACTCATCTTTGCACTGAGATATGCATTGACCTGATCACTGACTGCCTAAAAACCCATCCTGCCTTTCAGGTAACCATCCGTGGTTAAGGTAAAGGAGCATGTACAGTCAAAATGAATAGCGTTATTAATCTGCTTTTATATACATGTCTAATGTGATATTATATATGAGTTAATGTTACTTTTCAAAGCCCAACGACCAAGTGAAGACTAATGTGGCCCAGTGAAGCTGTGCCATAGTGAAAGTCAACAACTTTCCATACAGTTGTTGACCTCATGTACTTCTTTAGGCAGCAAAATAGTTGACTTATTCACCACTACCTTTTGTAGTTGCAACCGTGCCGGGTTATAACGGAATGATTTATCAAATATCCATAACAAATTATGAATTAATTAATTGACTAATCAATTATGCGTCCCCGAAAAGGAGACAGTGGTTTTAACTGTTACATCATAACTGTCTAAACACAAACACTAAAAGCAGTGTTATGGAAACGCTTCAGTCGGGAAGTTCCTAAAAGTTAGGTTTCAGTGACCTAAAACATGTGAGGTCAAAACCCTCGACAAGATTATGTGTTTTTAAAAGTTTGTATGTTAGTGTGGACATGGGCTGAAACATCACACGGTGAGAACATCACACTCCCATGTGTTCACTTTGAACACACACACAGTCACACAGTGGGCAGGGTATTGGCGGGAGGGGCGAGTGGGTAAGGGGTTGTAAAAGGAGCTGTGTGCTATGTAATGGAGGGGAGGAATGGGTTTGCTCTGTCAGACCGGGCCGCCACAACGGCTTTGTTTCATGTTTGATTTAATTGTCTCCACCCTGACAGGCCCATTCATCAATGGCTTTAATGGTCAATCAGAGACAGGCTGAGTGAGTGCTCCCATTCTGTTTAGCCATAAGCTGGCCCGGGCTTTTATTTCATCAAAATGCCCCAGCCTAATGTACATGCTCACTGGCTCAGAGTGGCCGCGGGGAGCACATAAAGAATGACTGAAAGCTTTCTGATTTCAGATCAGTGAGAAGGATGTTTTGTTTCTCCCCCTCTCCCCCTCTCCTCTGCTCGATACACGACTGTTTGTCTGTTGATGAAAGGGAATAAAAGGGCTGTAATACAGATCGTTTGGTGTTTTTAGAAAACAACTTCTTTTTTTTTCCGCTGAAACCACGCTTCTTTGTGCATTCATTCGTCCATCCATTTCTTCATTTTTTTCACGCTCTCCTTGCACCCCTGTCAGTCAGTCTGTGCAGCTGCAAGTTATAAAGTTGTCAACTGTTCAGTGGCACACAAAGGGTGATGATGAATTGATTGCAGCACAGAGCGTGGTGATAGAGAGAGCAAAGAAAAGGATGACAGATGATGGGCCTTGATTAGGGACTTAGGGGGAGAGTCGGCCCACTGCAACCTTGAGACTTGCATGAAAAATCTACCTCCCCCATACACACACACACACCCACCCTGCTTTTCTCCCTCATTGTCTCTCACGCATACACTTCCAGCCTCTCTCTCTTCTTCCGTCTGAATCTCTCCACAGTAGAAAACTTGTTTTTGCCTGCTTCATTAGCGTCGGTCCAATTAACCGAGAGGCTGATGGAGTCCTGACAGGCCTTGTGATTGGAGATGACAAGCTCAGGGTACCCGGCCCAATGAGGTTTGCCACCACTTTGATGTAATCAACTTGATATTACACAGAGCTGCTCGCCTTTGGTTGTGCAGTAACTCAATTCTGTGCTGCAGGTGACAAATGGGACCGTGTACCTGGGTCAAGTCTGAGTGCTCGCAACAACTGAGGGCAGCCAGCAATGTAGCCTAGCCGAGTTGCGGCTGTTAAGAACCAGTGTTCTCTGTAGCCCGTGGAGAGAAACATATATGCAATACTTTGCTGTCTTAAACAAAAGTCAACAACAACTTTAAATATTTGGCCCACATACACCAGTAGAATGGTTACCATGTGTGGTGTGTCTGCAGGGTGGTGCTCATGTTGTTGCAGTATCCCGGAAGTTTTGCAGTGAGAAGACACTATTAACAAAAGCGACCTTGGCTTTTCTCTTAAACCTTGTGACTGTTTATGACAGAGATAGAAAGAGGTGGGGCGGGGGAGCTGGTCCACTTTGGAACATCCTCCATAGTAACAGTCTCCTGTTTCTGCAGGGTTAGATTTATAGGTGCCAGACTGGCAGCCATCACTCATGAGTGTGCGTATGAGTGGGCTTCCACTTTCTTATTTGCTGGCTTTGACCCTGCTGAGTGGTCTTGAGATGGAAGGTTTGGGAGGTGTTTGTAACTGCAGCCTAGTTACTTCAGTCAAGCTGGAATTTATCCTTGCGTCTTCTTCATCCATGCCAAGGTAGAAACACTCATACAAGCACATATTGCACACACCACAAATAGGGTTAAGTGTTTACATTCCGGTCTGCCCTTTTGGTGTTTATCAGTGGGAAGCATGATCTTACAGAAACAACAGGGGTCATTCGACAGCATTAGCACATTTCCAACGACAATGTCTGCCCTCTTATTCACAGGTGGAAGTGAATGTTTGGGCCTTGCAGGCCTCGTTGCTAATGAAAGTCTTCTGGCTGGATTCCGTTGAGGTTGAGTCACGTCTGTGATCTATGTGTCTGATAAGTGCATACCTAATGAGGCTGTGAGCACCAGTGGAAGAAGGAAGGCTGACAGAGTGTTTCCCACTGGTATTGACAGATGCCTTTTTTGTTTTTTGCCATGGGCCTTGAATCCATAAATCCTGCTTGGGTAATGATAACATTGCCACCTTGCCAGGAAGTGAGTGTAAGAGAAAAGAAAAGGCAAAGAGGGGGAGGACAAGGAGGAGGTTGTTGGTAAGGGGATGATGAGGAGGAGACGAGTGGGGTGGTAAAGTGGCCCTTCTCTGTTTTTTAACACACACTTGGCAGATGTCAGGGCATTGGGTTGGGCTCTGGAGAAGAAAGAAGTGCAGTGGCACAAATAGAAAACTGTTAGGCATCCACTCTTTCAGCTTTCAGATATGGTTTTCAGCAGGGACTGCTGTCTGGGCGCTGAGT
Source organism: Entelurus aequoreus (assembly GCF_033978785.1). Lineage (NCBI taxonomy): Eukaryota > Metazoa > Chordata > Actinopteri > Syngnathiformes > Syngnathidae > Entelurus > Entelurus aequoreus. The sequence goes on along the minus strand of NC_084754.1, from coordinate 12,897,886 downwards.
CGTAGGCTTTGTAAAAATAGTCCCACCGCTCTTGTGATAGATGCAGCTGCACTATAGCGACAATTGGGACACACTGGATCACTCAAAACCCGGCAACACACACCCAATCCACTCTCAGTCGTTGCAGAAGTGGAGCCGGGAAGGATGTGTGCTCATTTTGGGGAAACTGAGCTGCGCCAGTCTTCGGGGGGCCTGAAACTCAATCCAGAAGGAGAATAGCCCGGCCATGCCAGAGAGCCGATTTCCTTTTCAACAGAGTCATTTATCACTGACCCACCCTTCGCTTCTGACATGGTGACGTGTGTCATTTATCAAACTGGCTTTAGCAGACACACATGGGAAGGAGGTGTATGTGTGGGGGGAAGGCACAGTGAGTGAAAGACAGAGCGAGAGAGACAAAGAGAAGACGAAGAATAGGGGGAAGAGGTGAACAGTCAAAGTTGAGAAATGACGTGCAAGAAAAATACACTCTTGTATGTCCATGTGTGGGAGATTTTCCAGGGAAGATTTTAGTTTTCCTGAAAGCCCCAAGAAACGGGACTAATGAGAGAGAGTCAATTGAGTTACTCGGAGATGGTGACAAAATGTTCCTCCATGACACATCTCTAGATGTCTCTATGCAGGGTACACATACCCTTAAAACAAGCCCAACAAGTGTGTGATTTGTTTGTGTGTACTCTTAAAACAGTATATACAAGCCGAGCTCTCTGAGAGGCATTGTAGAGCTCTGTGTGTGACCATATGGCGCCAGTGTTTAATGTGGTATGTGTGTGTGCTCGCAGGTCCCTGATGAGCAAGGCTGACAGGTATCACTCACTCAGCAGCTTGGCCTTTAAATGAACCCGAGCAGCTCTGCTCTCCTGTGGCCCTAACAGGCTCTCTAAAAGATGGATGCTTCTTTAAAAATCAGATTAATGATGGATACCAGGCTTATAGTGCCATTTATCATGAAGAATATTATTTAGGCCGGTCGTGTATGGCTGTAACTAGAGAGGTAGAACGAGAAGAAGCAGGGTGGAAAGCCTTAGACAGACACTCACTGTGTGATGGATGGCTGAGCGTTCTCTCTGAGTGTTACTAGACACCAGTGCCGCAGCAGTAGACCATAATCAGATAGCCCAGGGATGTTTATACCGAAACTATACCAGCCGCATAGGAGAATTGCTATATGAAAGGTGTAATCTCTAAAAACAGAAATCAGAACCTGCAGGGACTTTTGGACACAGAGCAAGAGTTTGTGTGGCTAATCACATCTGGGCATGCTTTGGTTTAATCAAGCTAAAGTCCATGTGGGGAGTCATTTTCTGCTGTCAAGACCACAATTGGGTTTGAATGTATCCACATTCATATGTTAACTATAAGTAGTATATTAGGGGTATAGTGGCTAACCACTGTGGTAGTAGTGCAGTACCCTTGATTCACTTTGAGAGCACACCTGCACCCTTTGATTCTCAAAAAGTTGATAAATTAGACCTCTGGGATTTTAGTTTAGATGTCGTAGTTTAAAATTTTCCTGAGGGAACTCTCCTGAAGGAATCAATAAAGTACTATCTATCTATCTTTAGAGGAGATTGTAACCTATTTTCAGTGTGGTGTTGACAAAAATGAAAGTCTTGGACATGAACTGAGTAAAATGAACAACCTAACAAACATGTATTTCCCACTGAAGACCCAATGTCAATCAAACTTATCATTACTGCTTAGAAGTTTGTCCTTAAAATTCCCTACTCGATTCTGCCAATTCCGCTGGATTTGCAGGTAAATCTGGGGGATTTGGTTTAGAGTGGCCATCTCTCAAATTAAGATTATTGATTGGATTACAAGGAATCCCTAGTTGATGCTCATATTTTTCAGTCATCAGTGTGTAAATGAGCTGTTTATTATCCTTCCATGGCAACATATGTCACTATCATTAATCATTGTGTGAATGGGGTGACATTGTAAAAGTGCTTTAACTACCTTGGAAGTAGAAAACCACTATGGAACTTCAACATAAGGCCCAAATAACAAATAACTACTGCAAGAATAAAAACCTTTACAAATGTAAAAATCTGTTTGGCACAACATTTTTTGTTTTTTTGTTGCCTCTCTGTCTCTCACCTTCTTTGATTATGCTTCACGATTTATTGTGGACATCCATCTTCAGACTGCATCCATCACCTCCACGTTGCTAGGCAATCATGGCAGCAGCTGCGTTATGGGACAGGGGTTACGTTGTCCCTATCATGACTTCTCCAACCCCCTAACATCCTGAGGTTTTAACCTAAGTGTCATGTTAAGTCTATCCTGAAAAATCTAAATGCTTCAGTTGAAGTCTCAAGCTACATTGAGATTGTTCTAATAATAAATAATCAAGAAATTTGTCATTAGAACATACCTTTAACGTATTAACTCTAGAAAGATACATTCACCTTGGAGTTCAGTCATTTTGTAATATGTAGGTACAGGGAATGATATGAAAATTTCAAATCACAATTATTGTGACAAAAATTATCATGGTTATTATCGCTGTATCGTTGAATATGCTCAAAAAGTACTTGAATATTTTAACCAAGTTTTATTTAAAAAATAAATAAATAAAAACTTTTTATGAGCCACACAATTTTTTATTTGAGTGTTTAAATATGGTTTAAGAGTATTTCTTTAATGGTAAAATCATGTGTTTATCCATCACATTTTTACAATAATTGTATTTTACAACGGTAATACTAACCGTTTTACCACGATTTATTATTAGTAACATGTATATGTACTAGGGTTGCACGGTATACCGGTATTAGTATAGTACCGCGATGCTAATGAATCAGATTCGGTACTATACCGTCTTTGAAAAGTACTGGTCCACTTAACATCCACTGTAATGATACCAAGTACAGTAGCGTATTTAGTCGATACTACTACGATCACAACATCTTCTTTTGTTTTTTTAAAATTCATATTATGGTCACATGAGGACTTTGAATATGACCAATGTATGATCCTGTAACGACTTGGTATCGGACTGATACCCACATTTTTGGTATCATCCAAAAAAAATGTAAAGTTTCAAACAACAGAAGAATAAGTGATTATTACATTTTAACAGAAGTGTAGATAGAACAGAAAAATATGAACAGTAAATGAACAAGTAGATTAATAATTCATTTTCTACCACTTGTCCTTAATAATTTTGACAAAATAATAGAATGGAAAATGACACAATATGTTACTGCATATGACAGGAGACAAATTAGGAGCCTTTGTTTGCTTACTTACTACTAAAAGACAAGTTGTCTTGTATGTTCACTATTTAATTTAGGAAAAACTTGCAATAAGAAACATATGTTTAATGTACCGTAAGATTTTTTGTTAAAATAAAGCCAATAATGCAATTTTTTGTGGTCCCCTTTATTTAGAAAAGTATCGAAATAATTTCAGTACCGGTAGCAAAATATTGGTATTGGAACAACACTAATAGGTACATACTAGTATCCAATCAAATTATTCCTGATAAAAGGCCATCCCTTACATGAACTCAGACAAACTGTATCTTGACACTGACAGGATGACATGTTGCTGTTTTACAATACAGTTCACGGGGTCAGACAGGTTTCAAAAGCTTGCTTTGTAATCCAGTTATGAAAACATTCCACTGTCAAGTTATTGTAAGTATTATGCAGAAGACAGGAATCAGACCTGCTGCCCTTTGTTTTAACTTCAGAATGAGCGTTTCTTTGCTTGCTTTTTAGCCTTATTTTCACACCCATCCTGCTTCATTCTACCCTGTCCGACTCCATTCACACGTCCTAATGGTCCTTTAATGACCTTGTTACAGGAGGCCTATGCGCATTAAGGAACCGAGAAGCAAAAAAAAAAGCTATTGAGGAAGAAGGATAGAAAATAGGTAGCAGATACGTGGTACATTGTGAATAATTACATCACGATATAAGACCGGTGAGTGTTCCATTGATGTCGTAAGACTTCAAGGTAGTTTTTTCACGTGTTTGTCTTGGTCACTTTTTTGGCATAATAGGTTGATTTGTCTATGTTTGATGGTTTGGTGTTGTTTAGGGATAACGATATGATAATTTCATATCATGGTTATTGTGACCAGACTTATTATGGTCATCATTATTAATATGTTGTCGATGTTGCTCACAATTTTTTTTTCTTCCGTTTTTTATCATTTTAACAAATACATTGACAGCACACACACAATATACTTTCTTTGGTCAAAGAAACATTAAATATTGTTCTGGGGTCTTAAGAACATGTTTGAATATGTTTTGTCTTTCTCTGTTTTAATTTGTAATCATATTAGTTAGGAGTGTAATGATACACAAAAATGTTGGTCCGGTACGTACCTCGGTTAAGAGGTCACGGTTCGGTTAATTTTCGGTACAGTAAGAAAACAACAAAATATAAATGTCTTGGTTATTTACCAAATTTGCAAAATCTTCCACCAAAAATATTTTTCTTAGTGGAATATTTGATGTGAAGTAATCGGAACCTTGGATAGGTCAATAATTCATAATAACATTGATTTTGATTCAATATTATGTTTTGAGCAATGACCGTTTGAAAGAAAAAAAACAGCTTTGTTTTATTAGTCAACATTGCAACTTTTTCTAAATTACACTTTTGTTATGTTTTTGTTTATTTCAATAGTATTTTTAGAATGTGCCGTGGGCCTTTAAAACATTAGCTGTGGGCCGCAAATGGCCTCCGGGGCACACTTTTGACACCCCTGCTATAGATAATTAAAAAATGACATCTGATAAATCTATGGATAAAAAGCAGAGCCTGGCGACGCATGCGCATTTATCATAACTCTCTCGCTCTCTCTGTCTCTGCCCCTCCCTCACAAATGCTTCTGCGCACACAATTTGTTTTGTTTTTAACCCCTTCTTAACCCTGAACGTACATTGTTAATACACGCAACCATAACTCAAAATGCCGGACATTGGAGGCTTTTAAGAAACTCCGCTCGGACAGCCCCGCAAAAGAGGACACGTTCGGTGAAAAGAGGACGTATGGTCAGTCTATCCTAGCCCTAGCATGCTAGCAGCGATTGGTTTTACCGGACATGTCCTGTTTTGCTAGCATGCTAGCAGCGACCGGTACGATAGACTGACCATACGTCCTCTTTTCACCGGACATGTCCTCTTTTGCGGGGCTGTCCGGGCGGAGTTTCTTAAATGCCTCAAATGTCCGGCATCTTGAGTATTGTTTACACAACGTGCGGTACCCTACTTAATATGTCCGTGTGGAAACTCGTTTGGTACACCTCCGAACCGAACCGAAACCCCCGTACCGAAATGGTTCAATACAAATACACGTACCGTTACACCCCTAATATTAGTGTTTCTTAATGATGAAGGCAAAAAACGGGCTTTGCTCGCTTCACTTCTGGTTTGTGTGATGCCACGTGGGTTCACTTCCGGTTGTAAACTCGTTTGTGTATAGATCTTCATATTTACAACTTTGTTCCAAGAAAGTACAGCCTGTAGGTTTAATATGCACAATTGATTAGTTTAGTTCCTCTGACAGCAATTTGTTTACACACGTTTAGATTAGTGTATGAGGTATGTAATGGGTAAAGACTTGTATTCATGTTAGCATTTAAGCTAGTTAGCGTGCTAGCTACTTCGCCAGGAAATGAGCAGTATCATCATACAAACGTTTGCAGATTTTTTTAAAGTACGGTAATAAATCCCGGTTAAATTACAGTATGTAATTTTACCAAGGCTTATCATTATACCAGTATTTTGTATATCCTTAGTTTTGTTCAGGTAATTTAAGCTAATTGTCACATCAACAAGGTAACGCTGCATCGTCGCCATGTCCTGAAAATACTGAAGTGTAATGAATTTCCCTACTTGGTTGTGAACAGCAGGCAGTATCAATATTTTTAAATAAATAATGATTTAATTTGTAGTAAGTCTAGATGTGGCGCAGTTGGGATAGTGGCCGTGCCAGCAACCATAGGGTTCCTGGTTCAATCCCCACCTTCTACCAACCTCGTCACGTCCGTTGTGTCCTTGAGCAATACACTTCACCCTTGCTCCTGATGGGTCGTGGTTAGGGCCTTGCATGGCAGCTCCCGCCATCAGTGTGTGAATGTGTGTGTGTATGTGTGTGAATGGGTGAATGTGGAAATAGTGTCAAAGCGCTTTGAGTACCTTGAAGGTAGAAAAGCGCTATACAAGTATAACCCATATAACATTACATTTGTATATGCATGGAATGAGCTTTGTGAGACGGTAGTGTGTGCATCCTTTTCCGCTGGATAAAACTTACTGCCACAAAGATTCTTTGATATTTTATTGTTTGTTGTATTAATTTGCAGCAAGCGTCACTCGGCTGGAGTTACTTTATATTGTTGCATTTGGCTTTTGTATTTCAATTTCAACAGATGTTGCCTTGTGCTTTAAGGCTGCCTCTCAGTTACAGCCTTTGGTTTACATAGCTCTTTCCTTTTTATTTTGTCAGGACAGGGTAAGTTCATGTTTTGTATTTTTGGCTACTTACAGTTGATATAACAAATAAAACAATTAGTGATGAATAATTAAAAACTTGAATTGAAGTTTAGTATCACTTGAAATTAAGGATGGGTGATATGGCCTAAAATCTGTATTGTGATATATACTGCAGCCTCCTGCGATAACGATATATATCACAATAAATAATTTGGTAAAAATAAATGATAATGGAACTATTTCAAAATTGGTTAAGGTATGCAGTAACATATTACATCAATTCCGGTTGTATTGTTTTCGCAAAAATGTATTAATCTACTTAATTTCCTGTGAACATCCGGTTACTTTCTGTTGTAACATGGTTCTACCTTCACTTTTGTTGAAATGTAATAAGCACTTATTCTTCTGTCTTTTGTAAAGTTTACATTAGTTTTGGGCGATAGTACAAATTTGGGTATCAATCCAATACCAAGTAGTTACAGGGGCAGTATTGATTATACCAATGTTGATACTGAACACTAAATGGTCCCTAGTGTGTGAATGTGAGTGTGAATGTTGTCTGTCTATCTCTGTTGGCCCAGTGATGAGGTGGCCACTTGTCCAGGGTGTTCCCCGCCTTCCGCTCGAGTGCAGCTGGGATAGGCTCCAGCACCCCCCATTACCCCGGAAGGGACAAGCGTTAGAAAATGGATGGATGGAATTTTTGATCACAACTATAATCAGACAAAAACACAGGATGACGGTGTAAGAATATCAATAAAACATTTTAAATATGACCTACTATTGGCTCTGATATAATATTTTGGTTTTGCCCTCATGTATCCATGGATTTATTTCCTGAGTTTATAAACAATAAATAAAAAAAACAGACTAATTATTTTTTGATAGTAAACTATATCAATCTAACCACTGTGCTATTGACCTGACTACTTGATCTTGTTACTGTCGATATTTCTATCAAATTGTCCACCATGTTTACCTTCAAGAGCAGTAGCTCGTGGTTAGCATATCCTCCTACGGTGTGTAGTGTAGCATTTTTAACTGTTCCTCGTACTACCGACATGACATTTGTAAGAAACATAGTTTATTTGCCGCCATGGCGCCGATGATTCCCGACTGAGAAGTGGCTTTGCATTGTCGAGGGACATGACGAGGATGCTGCTTTGCTTTGGAGACGGTGTTGTCTGCTTGTAGGTGACAAATTTGCGGACACATCTAGAATGTGTTATCAACAGGCAATATCACGATATAAAGATAGTATTAAAAGCTCTATCATCGGCCAATTGTGTATCAATTAGGGGTGTCAAAAAAAAACAACATTCGGATTATTCATGATTCGTATTCTTAACGACTCTTAATTTATTTAAAAAAATAATAATTTCTTGTATTTATCCTGTCCAGGCACCCGGGAAAATCATATTGTTGATGTCGCTGCCCATATTTGTTGTACAGATTTATTTTAGAAAAGAGAAGCGTTGGATACGTCTCTTGTTGCCTTATTTGCATTTGACTTTATTAAATGTTTGGGAAGCATTTTAAAAATTAAAGTTAAAGTACCAATGATTGTCACACACACACTAGGTGTGGTGAAATTATCCTCTGCATTTGACCCATCACCCTCACCCCCTGGGAGGTGAGGGGAGCAGTGAGCAGCAGCGGTGGCCGCGCCCGGGAATCATTTTTGGTGATTTAACCCCCAATTCCAACCCTTGATGCTGAGTGCCAAGCAGGGAGGTAATGGGTCCCATTTTTATAGTCTTTGGTATGACTCGGTCGGGGTTTTAACTCACGACCTACCGATCTCAGGGCGGACACTCTAACCACAAGGCCACTGAGCAATTTTATTAAACAAAATCAGCTTTTCTTTTAAGTAATAACGAAACGGATCAGAGCTGTTTATCTATTTCATGGAGGAATGAAGGTAATCATAGAACTGGCATCCAATGTTATAAAAAAGTATAGATTTTGAATCGACAATCATTTTAAATCTAGAATCGAATCGATACCACCAAGAATCGCATAGTGCCCAAAGATTCACAGCACCAATATCATTTATATTGTCGATATCGCACAACCCTACTAGGAATATATGATTGGTGATTGATATGTCCAGTCAAAACAAAATGATCAGCCAAAGTTCTCCCTAATCCAGTTGACCTCCCTCCCTCTTACACATACATGCATGCACACACACACAAAGTCCCACTGAATCTTTCTCTCTAGCCGCCCCCCTCGCTCCCCGTGTGAGATGCATTGACAAGGTTCAGCCCTAAGCTTTGCTTGGGGCCAGAATAATCTCTCTGTTTTTCCCATCTCCTGTATCACACATCCTGCACTACAATCAGCGGACACAATGTATTCACAATGCCATCAGGGGGTAGAGAACACACACACAAACACGCACACAAATAACAAAGGTTGCGTGATCACAGTATATGTGATAGTTTGTGTGAGGATAACGTCAAAGGAGAAAAGTGATTAAAAATCAGTGGCTGCAGTTTGATATTCTGCATGGCACATTTTTCTGAGCTTAAACAAGAATCATGACAACCACATTGACCTCGTTGACACTATTGAAGTATTCCCTTCATCATCTTGTGTGAAGTATAGCACCAACCACATTCATTTATTGTCTACCACGTATCTTGTTTAGGGTCACCGGTGAGCTGCAGTCTATCCCAGGCGGAGTAGAACCTGCTCTGTTAGCCAGTCACTAACAGGGAAAAAAAATGAGGTGCGACTGAATAGTAGGGTTGCGGGAAATAGATATTCCTCTGAATCACAATTATTTTTTATTACGATTCTGAATCGATTCAAAACATTCAAGAATTTATTTTTAAGAATCCAATTTTAGGCAGTCTCGGTGCTTATATTTCAACAGCCAACCTGTAACCCAGGGGTCCAATCCAATCCAATCCACTTTATTTATACCGTATTTCCTTGAATTGCCGCCGAGAATATAGTATTCGCCTGCCTAGAATTACAGCCGGGTCAAACTCGTTTCGCAAAATAATTAGCGCATGCTTGGCACTTCCGCCGGGTCAAATATGAGTCATTAAATGACTCCCGCCTCCTGGTGGTAGAGGGCGCTAGTGATCCTTCTTGCGACTACCAGTACTGCAGAAGACCGGTGCTGCAGAAGAAGACAACAAGCAGCAAGCATGAGCAGCGATCATTTGCTTGCACTTTTACCATGGAGGATTACATATCTAAAATAAAACAGTTTTCTAAACTGGACTTTCAATCGAAGCAGGAGGTAATAATTAAAGGAATATCTCCAGAGACTTTTAAAACTGAATAAGATAAGGAAGACTGCCTTTGATCAGAAGCATGGACATCATTTATAAGTAAAGGTAAGACCATAATAACGTTTTTTTATTAAATGTGCTTTTCATGATAAGGTAAGCGCCGGAGTGAGAAGAGATTTTAAAATACTTAGCGCATGCTTGCCCATCCCGCATGCTTTTGGTAAGCGCAGGAGTGAGAAGAGGTTTTAAATTAATTAGCGCCCCTGCGGCTATTCAAGGAAATACGGTATAGCACATTTAAACAACAAGAATGTTTCCAAAGTGCTGCACAGCCATGTTAAAAACAATATTAAAAACAATATTATGCTCCACCAATGACTAAATAAAAACAACGTCCGGAACCTTTTTGGCTGAGAGAGCCATGAAAGGGAAATATTTTAAAATGTCTTTCCGTGAGAGCCATATAATATTTTTTAACACTTAATTCCACTAATTGCGTGCATTTTTAAGTAAGACCAACATTTTAGAGTACAATAAGTCTCTTATTTTTTAAAATAAAATTGTTATTCTGAAGCTAACCAATAATAAATGAAATACCTTTTACCATTAATGCGACTTCTTGAACAGATGCGGTAGAAAAACGGATGGATGGATTAAAATGCATAAGAATGTTTTATATTTTGAACATTATTTTCAACACTGTGAATACCAGGGGAATTATTCATTACTGCATCTGAAAGCCAGATGCAGTCATCAAAAGAGCCATAGGTTCCCTACCCCTGCTGTAACCTGTTTTGAAAATGTTTTATCATTTTTATACCATATTGTCCTGGGCCGGTGAAGGAAAATGTACTCGGTAACGTGGCTGTCATCGATCATTTGCCGTGTCCATGTGTATTTGTTTTCATTCTCTCTTGCTTTCAAACAGGGTGCAAAAAAGGAGTTCAGTCTCAGCACTTGAGCGTGTTTATTCAATAGCAGAATTAAATGAACAGAGTGAATCCGCTTGTCAGTCATCCACAATCTTTGTCTCAGTGGGCAGAGGCGGGACCGCTAGCTTTGATTGCAAAGCCGAATGTACCTCTGTGGGAATATTTCGGCTTCAAAAGCCACACAACACAGTCGAACGAGCAGGTATGCCCGATTTGTGGGAAAGTGATGGCGAACCCCCCCCCCCCCCCCCAAAAAAAAAACGGCCAGCCTAGGTTGTCCAGCTGGGGAAAATACTGTTTAATAATTATTGAAGTGCAATTTTGCCAACAGCGATTGAGAGTCGATTGTATTTGTATTGTTTCATCAAAGTTTATTGCGATTGCACTACTATGATTATATATTATGAATATGTTAGTGCTCAATTTAGTTTCAAAATAATGCTGACAATAATATTGTTTATCAGCAATAATTTGTAGGACGATATATATGTCTAGCAAAATATATTATCGGCCCAGGCCTACAAAATATTTTGCCAGAAATATTATTGGCATACCGTATTTTTCTGAGTATAAGTCGCACCGGAGTATAAGGCGCACCTGCCGAAAATGCATAATAAAGAAGGAAAAAAACATATAAGTCGCACCGGAGTATAAGTCACATTTTTTGGGGAAATTTATTTGATAAAACCCAACACCAAGAATAGACATTAGAAAGGCAATATAAAATAAATAAAGAACAGTGAACCACAGGCTGAATAAGTGTACGTTATATGACGCATAAATAACCAACTGAGAATGTGCCTGGTATGTTAACGTAACGTATTATGGTAAGAGTCATTCAAATAACTATAACATATAGAACATGTTATACGTATGTTACCAAACAATCTGTCACTCCTAATCGCTAAATCCCATGAAATCTTAGACGTCTAGTCTCTTACGCGAATGAGCTAAATAATATTATTTGATATTTTACGGTAATGTGTTAATAGTTTCACACATAAGTCGCTCCTGAGTATAAGTCGCACCCCTGGCCAAACTATGAAAAAAACTGCGAGTTATAGTCTGAAAAATACGGTAATTCCGATTGTTGTTCTTCATTCCAAGAACAAGAATCGTTCTTGGAATTGAATTGTAGTAAGACTCACTGACCTACTGAATAACTTTATACACCGTACTTTGGTCTGGTGTCTGTGCCTGTGCAGTATTTACTTCCAAGATAGCTTCTCCTCATCATATTTTTATGCATTACTTTGAAATGTGTACCAGAAGAACATTCATTATATGTTCGTGATCTGCTGAAGTTTTGACAGCAACATGATTATTCCTCAAACTATTTTAAACAGTTTTTAGCTCCTGGGAAACTTGATATCTGGGTTAAAAGTTGGTGGTTTTGCGGTTTGTTTGATTGTGACTGAGGTGACTTCCTGTCCTGTTGCATTGAGGGGCTGTTTGCCATGGGTAAGAGCCCCCTGCTGAGGAGCCTTGTTGACTGAAGGTTGCCAGGTTGGAATACCGTATTAATGTTTACCGAGTTTAAGAGCCCTGCTTTCAAAAAATCAAACATCCTTTTGGCAACTCCGGTGAACGTCTCTTTCACTTGAACTGTATTTATACCGCAGTTTTGTTTCAGTAAAACACTGCCTGAAATGAACCATTGACAACAGTCTGTGCTTTTTCCTCCTTGCTTTTAGAACTTTGAACTTACAGTGTCCTAACAGTTTTTGGTCGTTTACTGTATGTAGGGACCACCCATGAAGATAACTTCCTCTTTCCTCTGCAGAAGCCGGCTGCTATTTTTGCAAAGGGCAGTTCACTGTGTGATCTGTGATTGTTCTAATCAAGCTATGAATCATGGCTAAACATTGCAAATGTACAAGCATATTCGCCATTTTTCTTCCGAAGAATCAATAAAGTAAATAGATAACATCTACAACCATGGTTGCAGGACATGTTTTGAAACACAAAGTACTGATGAAATATTTCAAAGCAGATTTTTTATATTGTGATGCATGCGGTTTTATCTTTTTTTTTTTCATTTCAAGAGGCCATGCAGTTTGAGCCAGGCCCAGGTAGTTTTTTTAATGACGCATCCTGTTTACTACGTTGCTCTTGGGTGGGATCTGGCTCCCAGATGGTTTTCCCAGCTGTGAAAGCTCCACCAGGAACGAGCATTCGGATCATCTCGGGACTGGTCTTAGAAAAGCAGAAGAATTTAACAACACCAAGAGTGCAAAGAGTTCTAATTGAAAAGGAAATCCATACTTTGGGGGTGCTTCATATAATCACTCATGTATGCAAAGAGTGTTAAAGCAGACAGTGCTATCTATCAGCAGTACTTGATGAGCGCTAACCCTTGGGAGCGAATCAGAGAGGCAGTGAAAGGCTCAGCACCTCCCTGCTTAATCATCTCGTCCCTGCAATGTCTGTTGTTCCTGATAGTCGGTGCAACACTGCAGTGTTTCTATCTGATCATCTTTCCCTCCTGGTCAGCGGCCCTCATGTTTACGTAAATGATACTCCACAGGAATGCTTCCTGCATGCCAAGATGGGACTGTCTTTCCTCATCGCTGGCATTCGTGTGCGTGTACAATTGTGTTTGTGCAGGAAGGGTGCTGTCCTAACTGACTGACTTTCTTTATTTTGACAAACACGGGGGTGGTTTTGAGGCCGCGTCAGGTGGCGAAATACGGTTTTCTGTGGCCACAACATTAGGGACAGATGTATTATCTATTGAGAGCCAATAAAATAGCTTGCTAATTGCTATTTTAGCTTTGTGAAAGTCTTGTTACAGTGCAGTTCAATACCACTGTAAAAATTTAGGGCTGCAACCATCAAATATTTTAGTATTAGAGTCATCTTTCGGTTAATCACGTAATTGGATGAAACACACTTTATAGCCTCAATGTGTATTTTAAGGGTAATAAACAAAATGTTGTCTCCTTGCCATAACCTTCATTATTTGTTTTCTAATAAATACACATCATCTTTATTGAAATTGCACTTTAAACATGTGTGCATTCTTAAAAATAAAAACACACATCACGACGCCCCCACACTAACGCTGTGTGAAAATTGTGTGCGCATATTTTAAAGTTCAAGGCACCCCAAATTTGTATTAGTAACACTCAATGATTAATCAAAGCTTTTTTTCTAAACGATTAATGTAAATTGCAGTTTCTTTTAAAAAGGGAACTGCACTTTTTGGGGGGGAATTTTGCCTATCATTCACAATCCTTAAGAGGGACAAGAATGCATGTGTTTTCTATTTTTATGCATTCTAATGTAATATACTGAAAGTACAAGGTCGCTACCAATGCAGCTAAAAGGAGTAATGTATTGCGCCCATAAAGCCCTTTAAAAAAACATCCAAAAGACACCAAAAATACTCCACTTACATCTCGTGACCTGAATATTTACTAAATATTAGCGATGCTGTTATTATAAGCGCTGACATTAAGGAACTATCTTAAGCGGTGCGGTGATCACAGAGAGCTAACTAGCTTATGCAGCTACTGTGTTGACATACTGAGCTACTGCTGCTGCTGCATCGCCTCTCAGTTAGTAAAAGCCAATTCTATATTGTAAATCATGCCTATGTTTGATTCATAAAATCTGTTTAGCACACATCTTCTAAAAGTAGTAGCTCATCCTCTGTATATTCAGGCTCAAAAATGTTCTGGATCATCATTTGTCCCAAAGTAGTCGTTGTTGTCTCTCATGAGGTCTGCCATGAGTAGTAGTGTTGTTGTTGTTGTTGAAGGAAATAGCAAATCTTGTAATGCGTCAGCCATATGCTTAAAATGACCAACATACGTAAATATTATGTTATTATGAATGTGCCTGTTAATACATTACATAAATACTTACAGTGTATATATACAATGTTGTTGAATTTTTTTTAGAGCTCTTTATAGGCAGAATAAAGCAAATCCCATTACCTGCTTTGTTAGCTGACTAGGGATGCGACGGTAATGTAGATACCGCGGTATTGCGGTTTCAAAATCCTCACAATAATGCCGTGACAGTAGGTGAGTGTAGCTTTTTTCTGGCACTTTTTAATTTGCTGGTCTGAAAATAAACTACATCTCCCAAAATATTCTGCACAGTACGGGAACGGCAAGGTGGAGGCTTGGAACGTCATAAAGGACAGAAAAAGAGGAAGCATGTGGGAGAAGAGTGTTCGTAGTAGAGAAATAGATATTTTTTTCTCCCGGACATTTCATCAAAATCTGTCCATAACTGTTTGTGTTATGTTGATAACAGGCAAACTAACCCTGGTGAAAACATAACCTCTTTGGCAGAGGCAATAAAAGTCTGGATACTCCAAAGCAAAGTGCGTGCTTCATCCTGGGCACTTTCAAGCCGACGCAGATCCGGTCACCGCGGACGGTGCGGAGAGAAGCGGGAAACACTGCACACTGTGGGAAATACGAGTAATATGAGAAGCTACTCGATAAACCACCTGGAAAAAATATTTGAAGCCAGCGAAGTGAAACAAAAATTTGTGAGGTATTTACATTATTAAAAATATAATTGTCACTTAACTTTTCTGACTATCAGCATTTTCCAAAATGATATGGAAAATGTCCATTGCAGAGGACACTGCTTCTCAGAAAGTAAATGTTGAAATACATTAAACTGAACATTATTGTTTTACACTGGATGTTTATATTGTCACTTTAAAGACATTCAACTGTAGGTTTTTTTGCCTGTAAGTTCTTTGATTGAAGATTAAAGATTAAGATTAAAGTACCAATGATTGTCACACACACACTAGATGTGGTGAAATTTGTCCTCTGCATTTGACCCATCCCCTTGGGGAGCAGTGGGCAGCAGCGGCGCCGCGCCCGGGAATCATTTTGGTGATTTAACCCCCAACTCCAACCCGTGTTGCTGAGTGCCAAGCAGGGAGGTTATGGGTCCCATTTTTATAGAACGGTGGGATGTTCCTGCACTATTCTTTAAAAATACATGTTAGTATAGTAAAAAAAAATTACTAGAAAATTTGAGCATTATGTTTGTGTTCAATTACAGTAAGTATGTTTGTTTATCCTTAAGATTCCTGCCTCTTTTTACACACAATGGCATTTTTACCAAGCTTTTTTTTGGGGGGGACAATACCACAATAATACTGTACCATGGCTTTTTTACCTTGATAATATCGTAATGTGAGATTTTGATATTGTTACATCCCAATAGCTGACTTTTGCTAGCGTTTATTTAAAAGTTAGAAAAATGAGTGCTTGTCTCATAAGAAGTGTGAATGATGGGCAAAATTCCCCAAAAAAGTGCAGTTCCTCATTAAGTCTGTCTAGGGCTGCAAAGATTAATCGATTACATCCATTATTTTGATTAGATAAAAGCTTTTTCAATGCATCAAATCGTGACTGCACGGAGTGCTCTGAACTTTAAATACGTGGACTGTCAAAACGTGGACCTTGGGGTGTTGTGTTTTCCCGGAATGCAAAGGAAAGTTGGCGCGGGCAAGGCGTGAATGTAAGTACATATTTTATTTTAAACACTAACAGACTACAAAAAAAGGAAGCAAACAAAAGGCGCGCAAATGGCGGAGAAAAAAACTTGACTAATGAACAAAACTTGCACAAAGGCAGAAACTATGAACAATAAACAAAAACTTACTTGGCATGGAACAGCATGGAAACTATGGCATGGACCTATGGCTTCGAATGAAAGGTAGCAGAGGTAGAAAGGATATCAGAAGTAGCATGGTATGATAGGATAATGTCACCAGAACGATCAGCTGAAACAGACAGGCTTAAATAGCAGTGACATGATCAGTGACAGGTGTGCGAGTGCAAAGCGTGAGACAGGTGCGTGACATGACAGGTGAAACTAATGGGTTGCTATGGTGACAAAACAAACAAGAGAGCACAAAGAGTCCAAAAACAAAACCGAACATAACTAAAACCAAACATGATCACACAGACATGACATAGACATAGTTTCAATATGGCGCACATGAGAGCTGTGGTGTCTGGGTGCCGTGTTTTGTTTTTGTTTTTTTAAATTAATGCACACATGTTAAAAGTGTGTTTCAATTTTGATGATGTGCATTTATTAGAAAAAAGAATGAAGGTTATGGCGTTCAGAAAAAAATAGGCTATTAAATGTGTTATATTGGATTACTCGATTAATCAAAAAACTAATCAATTCATGACTTGATTATTAAGAAAAATCGATCGCTGCAGCCTAAGTTCTGTCACTGTTATTGCAAATATCGTTCCTACACAATATAAAAAGCCCACTTGTTGTTTGTTGACCGCATTCATACACATCAAGGAGATAGTTTCATAATTTTCTGTTGTTTTTTTTTGTATTAAGGGAGCCTCTATACTCCCATCACCTTTTATTAGCTTGATAAATCACCTCTGTTGTCAGTCAAGCCAGGGAGAATAATTGGATGTGGTTGTCGCCCTACGTGATGGATTATCAGTCATTGGGGATTAAATTAACAGATAGCGCTCAGACATAATGGTTTTTGTTTTGCATTTTAAATTGCCTGGGAGCACAGCTACACTCTGTAGGTTTTTATAGCTCGTCCTTTTGGACTCCACTCCCCCACTCTATGCAATTTAAGCTTAATGACAAATGAACATTAATAGGGCTGCAGTCCTTTACAAGTATTAAACATATTCTACAAACTTTAAGCGTATACTGACCCTTGGGAAAGACTGCGAGAGTGATGCGGTGACATTAAATAGCATTAGATACATGAATCTATCGGACAACTTGGACAGATACGCAGCATAAATTCACACTGAGGAAGAGACAAGTGACCTGACAACTTGGTCAAACGGTGCATTCGACTTGCCTGATGCAAACTGACGTCTGTGACTAGTTAGCAAGGATACTAACACATTACAGCAACTACCTCATCCTGACTGGATTTTATATTTCAAATGAGAATCTCAGAGCAATCCCTTCTAGAAGAGAAACGGATGAGAACCTAAAGAAAAAGGAAACAGGGTGTGCGCCAGTTGCTTGCTGGTAGCAATGTTCCCTTGCGTGTTTGGCCAAGCTTGAGCAATTTAACTCCTCACCCCTTTCTTCATCCTCCCAGACCCCTCCCTCCCTTCTACTTCCACATTATCATAATTGTGTCCAGAACATGAGGGGCCGGGGAAGTGATCATGTCATTTTATTTACACCCTGCTTGGCCCTTTTTACAAACAACATGCCTCCGACTGCCAAACGGATTGGGGCCCGGCGACATCTTTTGATCAGGGCTGTCGGGGCCTATCAGCCGAGAATGGCAGGTAATGGATACCCAGTGACAAACCAAATCTCTGGGAGGACAGAGAGTGGGCCGCACCTGCCAGGTCTCCATTAGGCTGGCCAGCACTGTGTGGCTGCCTACTGACTTTGCCCCGAGGGCCCAAATCAGACCAGCGCCAGCCTCATGGATGTCTGGAGATTGGCTGTTAGCACTGGAAATGAGAGTTATTTCTGCTATGACATTTTTGTTTAGACTGGACGTGTGCGTGTGTGTTTGCAGAGTGGATTGGGAATGCAGGATTTAGTCACGGTGTTTGTGTGTTCAAATGCAGAATTTAGACTTTCTGAGCAAACAGCTTACACTCGCAGCTTCTTTTATAGACCATTTGTCTTAGTTTATAATACCTGTCAAAAGACTTGGTTGATATTCCAAATGCTCAACATTTGTTTTTAATCCCAAAGCTAAACAATTCAAATGAAAATATGGAGGCCCACTGTTAGTAATGGAGTTTGGCTTGAGTAGCATTCAGTTTTATGTGGTTCCGTCCCAGCATTGAGTACACTCAGTAAACACTGAGTGTAACATTTTGCTTGAATGTTACGCTCATAATCCCTTCTTTTTTTCAATGAGATCCGCAATGTTGTGTTGCAACTACAGTACATGGCCTTTAAAACCTATCAACACTTTCAAAACGAAAGTTGCATATATTACCGAACTCGCTTCAGTCCACAATATAATGTCTCAACATAACTTTAGCATTCCTGTTTTGCAACTCTTCATCATGCGCTATTGCAAGCGTCTGTAAATGTGTGTGATCAGAGAAAAGGGCAGATGAAGAGGCGTCAGACATATTAACTGACAGATGGAGGTTGATCCAACTCATTTATTACCCCAGAGGAGAATGCCACAGTGAGATTGGGCTTCATTAATTTCAGATTTAGTTTTCATTTCAAGCTGTTGCGCCCTGAGATAAATAAAATGGTGCATTATGTTTTTGCCAAGATATTTCTTTTTTTGTTTTCCTCCAATACAGGGAGTGAAAAGAGGGAGGCATAAGTTCCATGTGGCTGGGGTAGTATATAAATACAGGCTCGCCTAGAGGAAAATAACACCTCAACGGTTGATGAGGTGAAATGGGATGACTGTAATTTCTCAGCTCAGCTTTAAAGGCTCCCACACAGATGGCTCATTTATCCCGGGGAGTCCTCGGGCACACATTGCAGAGAAACTTTTTTCAGTTATTTTAACACAGCGTGTTGACTCCTTGCAATTTTACTCATCTCGTTCTTTTTCTCTTTGTTTCCATTTGGCCTGCAGCTTATTCTCCCGAGGAGCTGACAAAGCACCCTGCAGAGGATGAGGACGCGGAAGGAGGCGACCTGCCCTCAGCCCCTCAGGATGACCTTCCCATGAAAGATGAGATTGTAGAGGAAAGCGTCGGTCTTGCCAAGGACCAAACATGTGACCAGGAATCAGCAGGGGCTGCAGAGCTGTCAGGACAAGAGATGGACAGCGAGTCACATGTAAGCGAGATCAGTGATTGTCTTTCAGACTTTGACAGTCCCTCTCAAAAAACCGAAGGAAACTTGGTCACAGCACCTCTAAATGGCGACACTAAAACACCCCCTATAGGTATGGACACCTTAGAACACATGAAGGCCATTTACTCCAGCTTCCTGACCAGTCCCCTTTGGACACCTATGAATTTCAACACAAAACAAACACAGGTGCCCCCATCGGCATCGACGGAAAAGCCGACTCGCAGCAACAGCACTAGTAGCAGTAGTAGCTGCAGCAGCAACAGCTATGACTGGCATCAGTCTGCGGTGGCAAAGACACTTCAACAGAATCCTACCCAGAGTCGTCACACTGCCCAACCTGAGCCTAGCCTCTTCAGCACAGTCCAGCTCCACAGGCAAAACCCAAAGTTGTTTGGTTCAATCTTTACTGGGGCCAGCAAGTTCCGCTGTAAGGGCTGTAGTGCCGCTTATGACACACTGGTTGAACTGACTGTTCATATGAACGATACAGGCCATTACCGTGATGATAACCAGGATAAGACGGGAAGTGGTTCAAAGCGCTGGTCCAAGCCCCGTAAACGGTCACTTTTGGAAATGGAGGGGAAGGAGGATGCCCAGAAAGTTCTAAAGTGCATGTACTGTGGTCACTCCTTTGAATCTCTTCAGGACCTTAGTGTCCACATGATCAAGACCAAACACTACCAGAAAGTGCCTCTTAAGGAGCCCTTAGCCCCTGTGGCTACGAAAATTATGTCTTCTAAGAAAAGAGGACTCGTTGGTTTAGATCTGACCCCCTCACAACGTTCTAGAGAAGGAACCCCCAAAACTAAGCACTCACATTCAGACAGAAATGAACCCTCTCCAAAACGGTCCTCTAGCCCCTACACAACCTCTAGTAACCGATACGCTCACCAGAATGGTGCTAGCTATGCTTGCCAATTTGAATCCAACAAATTTCAGATCCTCAAATGTATGGAATGTGGGAGTTCACACAATACTTTGCAAGAGCTGAGGACCCACATGATGGTGACAGGACACTTTCTGAGAGTGACCAGCTCTGTGGGTAAGAGAGGAAAACCGCTCCCTGAGGCCACCTCCCCCAACCCTGTGAGAGTAACCACACCTACAGAACCAAGAGTCCAGTCCGTCCCACTGGCACCCTCCACCTTCTCTCCTCCACCTCTTCAAACCACTACAACTCCTCCTGCCATCTCTCCTCCTATCAAAGAGATCAAACGGGAGGAGGTTGAGGAGGAGTGTACAAAGCAAGAGGCTCCTGGAAATGAAAAACAAGTTGTGGTTTCAGTCAGGAAGGAGGAAGATTCGGAGGAGGAAAAATATGATATATCAAAGTACAGCTATCTTACTGAAGAGGACTTGAAGGAGAGTCCTAAAGGAGGCTTGGATATTCTCAAATCACTAGAAAACACAGTAGCTTCAGCTATCAACAAGGCCCAGAGTGGGAATCCGAGCTGGGGCGGCTATCCTAGTATCCATGCAGCCTACCAGTTCCCTAGTGCCATGAAGCTCCAACAGGGTAGCATCGAAAAGAACTCCCCGATGAAGTTCTTATTTAACGGCAGTGACGGAGTGTTGTCCTCCCTTGCCAACAACCAGCCACTAATTAGCCCACCGCTTACACAGTCTTCACCCTTTCCCAGCAACAACTTCCAGGCAATGGAGGACTTAGTGAAAAAAGTGACTGAGAAAGTAGCAAAAGTAGAGCAAAGAGTGAAGCGATTGTCTCCCAACAAGGACAACCATCTCTCCCCCTCCAAAAGTGAGGCTGGAGGATTGCATAAGGGTGAGGAGGCTGACTCACCTAGGGAATTAAGGGCAGTCACCCCAGCCTGTAGCGACAGGGGAATCCATAGCGACCGAGCATCCCCGGCAACAGAACCCAAGAGAGAGATAGCAGTCAAATCCCCGCATGCCTCCGCTTTAACATGTAGCACCGCCATTATCACTGGCCATACTCCTCCAGAGCAGCCCTTTGTCAATCCTCTAAGTGCTCTTCAGTCAGTAATGAGCATTCATTTGGGGAAAGCAGCCAAGCCCTCCTTGCCAAACCAAGATCCCCTGAGCCTGCTTTCCAGGTTCAGTCAGAGCATGGCAGAGAGAGCCGCTGTAGCGGCCCCTCCCCCACAGAGCAAAAAGTCTCAAACTGTTGTTGACAATAATTTTTGTCAGACCAGTGATGACCAACCTATGGACCTCACAAAAGGGAAAAGTGAATCTGTAGCCTCTGCCCCCTTAACGCCTTCTTCCACTGCTTCCTCCATCTCGCCCTCATCTCTTGTCACCCCCGCACAGCTAACAGTGGTTTCTCCTTATACATCAAACAGCCCTTTGCATGAGAACGCCCTGTCTGATATCTCAGACATGCTGAGGAACCTGACACAGTCCCAGCCCGTCCCAAAACCTGTCTCTCGATCACGGATGACAGATAAAGTTGAGGGTCTGGTCTCTACCTGCGATGATGATGACGTATCCCTGCATGGCCACAAACGCAAGGGGCGCCACTCCAGCTGGAACCCTCAACACCTCCTTCTCCTACAAGCGCAGTTCGCCTCAACTTTGAGGCAGACATCTGAGGGAAAATACATCATCAATGATCTTAGCCCACAGGAAAGAATGCATGTCTCTCGTTTTACAGGTCTCTCGATGACCACCATTAGCCACTGGCTGGCTAATGTCAAGTACCAACTACGAAGAACAGGCAGAACTAAGTTCTTGAAGAATTTGGACTCTGGTCAGCCTGTATTCTTCTGCAGTGACTGTGCCTCACAGATCCGGACCCCAGCAGCATATGTTGGTCACCTGGAAGCTCACCTTGGCTTTAGAATCAGGGACCTGGCTAAGCTTTCCCCCAAACAGACTGTCAGGGACTCTCATACTTTCACCGAGAAGCTTGCACCCGTAGAGTCGTATGTGTTGCCACAAGATGACTGCAGTGGTAACGGTGTTGTCTACCGCTGCCAGCTCTGTGTCCGTAAATTTGCCACTAAGCATGCCATCAAACTCCACCTCAGCAAAAGTCATGGGAAGTCCCCAGAGGACCACTTGTTGTATGTGTGCGAACTGGAGAAACACTAGTGTGCGGTCAGCAGTTGAAAAACTGGATGAAGTTCTGTATACTTTGTTGAAAACAACAAATATAAATTGTGGTATAATGCACTAAGATGCCAAGAACTACTGTTAAAAATGTCAGCACAAAGAGTTTACGTCTATTCGGCCTATAATGATTTTGGGTTTCTTTGTATTTACAAAAAAACAGATTAAAATTTACTGTACGTGAACGATATTCTGCCCAATTCTTGTCGTCTAGTTCACTTCACGCTCATCTTTTGGTGTCGGAAGACAAAAAGTACAAACTAAAAGTCAATAACTCGAAATGTTTCAACTATATCGTATTTATTTTGTATTTTTGTGTTGTTTCTGGTAGACTGCATGATCAGCTCTTACATTTGTACAGTTTTGTCCCGTTCTACCCCAATTTTATCATGCCTCTTCTAAATTGGTAATTTTATCTCCTTAAAACAACCAAATGCTCGAAAAAGCTCTTTAAAAAATTTGCCAAACAGCAACATTTTTATTTAAAAAAAAAAAAATGCCTAAGTGTAAATTTTGATATTCGAGCTGATTGTAAACCCCCGTTTGTTTTGTCGTTCACGACTGAATGAGAGACCTGTAGAAATGTACATATTGTGTATATATGCTTACAACTTGCTGTTTAAATTATGCATACTTGTTATATTTCTTAATTTAAAAGGACTATGACTAGCCACTGGTGCAGAGCCTTGAAGAATAATAAAAGGACAATGTTTTGCACACTAGTTTTATAAATGTTATTTGATAAAGAAAAAAACAACTATGTAAATGCCTTGTGCTTCTATTATTAAACTGAATTAATGCTGCAGAAAACCTTTGGTTTGTTTCATTTTTTTGGTTAAGATTGGGCTACATCTGGATTGTCAACAGTATGTTTAACCTCACATATGAATGGAACTATGTTTATGTTGGAGTTTGAATGCACATTATCCTAAGCGTTTGTCTTGCAATGCTACAATTCTGTCTGATTTCTTTGTCGCCACATCGGGCCTGGCTAGGGAGGTGCGGGCGGTGCCACTGCCTGCAAGGCGTCTGGCAGGTGGTGTGTGCTGCATGTAAACCACCAGATGTTTCTGAAACGAGCCACTGGAGGAGGAGGAGGAGGAGGAGAAGGCAGGCGGGCTGCAGCAGCAGGCGGAGTGGGCTGATTACCACGGGGGCTTGGGTGCCATCAGGAGCCCCGGGCACAGACAGCAGATCTGGCACACACCTGTACTCCAAGACTGTACCTTTGGAAAAAAATAAAGGGGATGCTGTATATGCGCGCTGAGACAAGGTGACAGTGGTGCAGAATGCACTGACAGGTGCTATTCCCTCAAAGCACACATTTGGATCTAACAATATTACTGGCAGGTGTTGATGCTATTGGAATAGTCCAAATTCCGGCTCAGTGCCACGTAGTTAGAAAAGTTTCGGTGTTTAACTGCAGCACCCGTGAATGAGGACACTGTGTTCTTTTTTCCTTGTCATGACTGATTGACTGACTGACGTGACGGACTCGGGCCTGGGAAGTTATCTGGTTACCATGACGACGGCCATTTGCCCAGCCTCTAACCCCGCTCGCTCACTCAGCGGAGGACAGCTCGAGTGCAAGCACACCCATTTACTCTCTTAAATCTCATCATCTCGCTTCAGTTCCTCCCACCCGGGAACAGATTAATTAACACACACACACACACACACACTCACACTCACACACACCGTGTCCTGACCCCGTCTTCTCACACAAACTCATTACTGCCTCAGACTCGCTCCCGGCCCTCCCGACGTTTAGGATACATTGGCCTAACGTTGTGGGAGAAACCGGCGATGACTCACGTCTGACAAGCCGAATAAAAACCTTTTGCAAAGAATGATAATTGAACGACGGCACTCAGGCCGGTAGTCATTGATAATGCAAATGAAAAAGGCCGAGCCGCCTTATTGAATATCGTCCCGTGTTATCCGCGATTACCGCGTCTTTGCCGGCGTTCAATTATGTCTGACATAATAGACCTTTCGCAGGCCTGTGTGTGTTGATGAACGCTTTAGGGTAAGTGACGGGCACGAGGTGAAGATGGTTGGGGGCGTTAATGAGATAGTTGACACTTTGGGGGTTAATGAGGGGCTGGAGGGAGATGGCTAAATGACTGGACTTCTGCATGGGTGAGCATTATAGCGGCATCGAGAGGACGACCGGGCATTTGACATTGTTGGTTATGAAAAACACACACCGCTCGATTTTTCCGCGATAATAAAGACTTAGACTTCCTTTTTATTGTCATTCAAATTTGAACTTTACAGTACAGATGAGAACAACATTTTGTTGCATTAGCTCATGGTAGTGCAGGATAAAAGAGCAATGAGGTGCAGATCTAAATTAATAGATTACTGTACAGATAAATATATTGCACTTTTGCACATGCATCCACATTTATGGATGTATGTTACTGTATATTGTCTTTATACTCCAGCGAGTTAATCCATTTTTGTGGGGAATTGAGGGGATTATTATGATGCGTTCAAGAGTTATGGCCTGAGGGAAGAGGCCGTTACAGAACCTGGAGGTTTTGCTACTGAGGCTGCGGAAACCTCTTTCTAGAGTCCAGCAGTGAAAACGGGTGGGAGGAGTTTCTGCAGATTTTCTGAGCGCTGGTCAGGCAGCGGCTTTTTGCGATCTCCTGAATAGATTGAATAAAGAGAAGATTAGATGCATTAGCCGTTGTTCTTTTGTCTTGACTATCCTTGAGGGGCTGGCTTGTTACAGACGCTGATGCGCCTCAATGCTCCTAAAACAAAGTCGGGGAAGAAAGGAGACGGACAGGATGGGGATAGGATAGGAGGAGAACTAAGTTCTTGAAGAGTTATGGCCTGAGGGAAGAAGCCGATACAGTCTGCTACGGAGGCTGCGGAACCGTTTTCCAGAGTCCAGCAGTGAAAACGGGTGGGAGGAGTCTCTGCAGATTTTCTGAGTGCTGGTCAGGCAGCGGCTTTTTGCAATCTCCTGAATAGATTGAATAAAGATTGAATAAAGAGAAGATTAGATGCATTAGCCGTTGTCCTTTTGTCTTGACTATCCATGAGGGGCTGGCTTGTTACAGACGCTGATGCGCCTCAATGCTCCTAAAACAAAGTCGGGGAAGAAAGGAGACGGACAGGATGGGGATAGGATAGGAGGAGAACTAAGTTCTTGAAGAGTTATGGCCTGAGGGAAGAAGCCGATACAGTCTGCTACGGAGGCTGCGGAACCGTTTTCTAGAGTCCAGCAGTGAAAACGGGTGGGAGGAGTCTCTGCAGATTTTCTGAGCGCTGGTCAGGCAGCGGCTTTTTGCAATCTCCTGAATAGATTGAATAAAGATTGAATAAAGAGAAGATTAGATGCATTAGCCGTTGTCCTTTTGTCTTGACTATCCATGAGGGGCTGGCTTGTTACAGACGCTGATGCGCCTCAATGCTCCTAAAACAAAGTCGGGGAAGAAAGGAGGCGGACAGGATGGGGATAGGATAGGAGGAGAACTAAGTTCTTGAAGAATTCGGACTTTGGAGGCAGACATCCGAGGGAAAATACATCATCAATGATCTTAGCCCACAGGAAAGAATGCATGTCTCTCGTTTTACAGGTCTCTCGATGACCACCATTGGGTAACGTCAAGTACCAACTACGAAGAACAGGCAGAACTAAGTTCTTGAAGAATTTGGACTCTGGTCAACCTGTATTCTTCTGCAGTGACTGTGCCTCACAGATCCGGACCCCAGCAGCATATGTTGGTCACCTGGAAGCTCACCTTGGCTTTAGAATCAGGGACCTGGTTAAGCTCTCCCCCAAACAAGACTGTCAGGGACTCTCATACTCTCACAGAGAAGCTTTCACCCGTAGAGTCGTATGTGTTGCCACAAGATGACTGCGGCGGTAACGGTGTCGTCTTACCGCTGCCAGCTCTGTATCCGTAAATTTGCCACTAAGCATGCAATCAAACTTCCCCCTCAGCAAAAGTCATGGGAAGTCCCCAGAGGACCACTTGTTGTATGTGTGCGAACTGGAGAAACACTAGTGTGCGGCCAGCAGTTGAAAAACTGGATTAAGTTCTGTCTGCTTTGTTGAAAATAACAAATATAAATTGTGGTATAATGCACTAAGATGCCAAGAACTACTGGTAAAAATGTCTGTTGGGTTCGGCCTATAATGATTTTGGGTTTCTACAAATATTCACAGGTTAAAATTGCACGGGTGAGCATTATAGCGGCATCGAGAGGACGACCGGGCGTTTGACATTGTTGGTTATTTTCATGAAAAACACACAGCCTGCTCGATTTTTTTCCGCGATAATAAAGAGAAGATTAGATGCATTAGCCGTTGTTCTTTTGTCTTGACTATCCTTGAGGGGCTGGCTTGTTACAGACGCTGATGCGCCTCAATGCTCCTAAAACAAAGTCGGGGAAGAAAGGAGGCGGACAGGATGGGGATAGGATAGGAGGAGAAGTGAAGAGTCGTCGTCTCCCCCCTTCTCCCCCCCCCCCCCCCCCCCCCCCCCCCCACACACACACACACTCCACAGATCTCCCATCAGCTCTTGTCATCCCTCTAATGAATATCAGTTAAATTGCTCCGTGGTTGCGAGGAGTTTGGATGTCAATGTGATTTGTGCGAGTGTGGCGGATGGAGGGGCCCGGCCTAATGAAAGGCGAGCCAGGCTTGACAGAGTGATGAGCATCAAGCCCATCAGACCAATCACAGCCGAGCGGCTGACAGCACCCACAGACAGACAGCTGAAGAGGACAGGCCATGTATTTCGAAAAAAACAAAATGGCTAGCAAGGCGGTCGTGGATGTGTGTATCGCTTCTTTTTAAGTACAATTGTGATGTATTTGCTCCGAAATTTGCTGCAAAAACTCGCAAGTTTCATAGAGATTTAATGAAGTCGCATCTTCAAATATCAACAGGTCAAAAGGGATTAAAATGTGTGCAAAGTATGAAAGGGGGTTTGACAAAAAAAACTGTGCATGTCACAATGTAAAACAAAGTAAGAAGTGTTGCTCAGTCATGCGGCCTCCATTGCAAAGGTGACGTGATGGCTTGTGACAGCTTCAAAAGAGTTGTGGCAAAGCCTTAGCAAGCTTCACCTTGGACCTCCGACCTCTGTCTCGCTAATGTATGGGAGGAGTCAAGTCACGCGACGACAGCCAAAATAAAGTTTACTCCTACGTCATTGTGTTGCTGCAAAATTGGATGCTGTTACAAAGCTGGGAATGATTTGACAGAACGTCAATGGTTCCGCACCCCCCGCGCCCTCGTCGAAGTCACGTCGTGACATTACTGGTTTACGAGCGGAGGAGCATGTTCGGCAGCACACAATCACGGAGTACTTACAAGCAGACACAGTGTGTAGACAGAAATAGGAGAACGGACGTATTTTGACTTAAAAACTAAAGATAAAGGTGAAGTTATAAAACAAACGCCCTCAGGAAGAGGTGCTTTAAGACATGGCTAGCTAGCTAGCGGCTAACGTCCATCCGCCGTCTGCAGTGTTTTAGCGACTTCTAAATCACTAATCCTGGTCTCCATGGCGACAAATAAAGTAAGTTTCTTACAAGTATCATCCCTGCAGGACGAGGAATAGCTAAACATGTTTCACTACACACCGTAGCTCACCGGCATCAAAATATAAACAAACGCCGTGGGGGGATCTACACCTGACATCCACTGTAATGATATCAAGTACAGGCACGTCTCTAGTTGATACTACTATTATTACATTGATATATCTTCTTTCGTTTTTTTTAAATGTATATTATGTTTGTAAACTCAGGAATTATGTCCCAAGACATCCTGTAACTACTTGGTATTTGTGGTATCATCCAAAACTAATATATATATATATATAAATATATATATATATATATATATATATATATATATATATATATATATATATATATATATATATATATATATATATATATATATATATATATATTTATATATATATATATATATTTTTATATATATATATATATATATATATATTTATATATATATATATATTTTTATATATATATATATATATATATATATATATATATATATATATATATATATATATATATATATATATATATATATATATAAATATATATATCAGTGGCGTGCGGTGAGGTTAATGTCTGGTGAGGCACTGCATCATCACAGTCAGATTTACAAACATATGAACCCTAAATAGTATCTTATTCAATGTGATTGGCAGCAGTTAACGGGTTATGTTTAAAAGCTCATACCAGCAATCTTTACACAACTGTAGCACACAAAAAAGCACATTTAATTAAAAAAACATTATTATGGTCTTACCTTTCTTGCTGGACAGCCTTTGCGTGTGTACCACGCCGTTTGAAAAGAACGGGTCTTCTGTCCCGAAGTCAAAAGCAAACCTTTTAGCTCCGGCGTTGGTATACCTTTAATTATTACCTCCTGCTTCGATTGAAAGTCCAGTTTAGAAAACTGTTTTATTTTACATATGTAATCCTCCATGTTTTTAATAAAAGTCCAGGCTAGAGGAAATAAACAATCGCTAGCAAACTTTTTTTTTTTTTTTTTTTCTTCTGCGGCCGAGGAATGATCTCTACTACCGCCCTCTACCACCAGGAGGCCGGATTACTGCGAGCCTCAACCAGTACGTCTTTTGCAGCAGATTTATGAATGCTCAGCACAAGAAATACGTTACACACATACAGTTTTTGACAAAATACACTGTACATTATATACCTCAGCTAACTAAACTATGCCATAGTTTAGTTAGCTGATATAATTCATATAGCAATACAGTGTCACTGCACAGCAGCTCAGCAGTTAGCCGAGTCATTGTGCACAATCCATGTTGAGGCACAAATCAGTGACGTGCCTCAACTGGCTGCTGATCACCGCACCGTCTCTTCTCAGTATTTGAAAGGCAAATGTGAAAATAAAAATAAAAATAATCTAAAACTGGTGAAGTTAAATGGAAAATAACTTTAGTATAATCACTGGATACATATAACAATTTAATTATTATTTTTTTCTTTTTACATTTTTTTTCTTCCCATGACGGCAGGTGAGGCCCCGCCTACCCTGCCTCTAGTGACGGCACGCCACTGATATATACATATATAATATCAAACAACAGAAGAATTAAGTGTTTATTACATTTTAACAGAAGTGTAGATAGAACATGTTAAAAGAGAAAGTAAGCAGATATTAACAGTAAATGACCAAGTAGATTAATAATTAATTTTTCTACCACTTGTCCTTAATAATGTTGACAAAATAATAGAATGATAAATGACAAAATATGTTACTGGATACGTCAGCAGCTAAATTAGGAGCCTTTGTTTGTTTACTTACTACTAAAAGACAAGTTATCTTGTATGTTCACTATTTTATTTAAGGACTTAACTGCAATAAAAAACATATGTTTAATGTACCCTAAGATTTTTTGTTAAAATAAAGCCAATAAGGCAATTTTTTTTGGTCCGCTTTATTTAAAAAAGTACCGAAAATTATCGAAATAATTTTAGTACCGGTACCGGTACCAAAATATTGGTATCGTTACAATACTAGTATCAAGTGAGGGTCAAGTGGTACCTTGGTTTTCATCTAAAATGTGTTTATCAAAGGTTGTGTTTTACCAAATCTGAAGCATTTCATAAAAAATCATGCGACTCTAATCAATTAAACCTAAAAATATTACACAGATAAAAAAATACACAATACACAATAGGATAATTACAGTCGTGGTCAAAAGTTTACATACACTTGTAAATAACATAATGTCATGGCTGTCTTGAGGTTCCAATCATTTCTACAACTTTTTTGTGATAGAGTGATTGGAGCACATACTTGTTGGTAACAAAAAACACTCACGAAGTTTGGTTCTGTTATGAATTTATTATGGGTCTACTGAAAATGTGACCAAATCTCCTGGGTGAAAACATTTTGCTGGGTATTGTGGCCAAACAGCAAAACATTTTTTCATCTGACCACAGAACTTTCCTCCAGAAGGTCTTATCTTGGTCCATGTGTTGTCAGATGAAACAAAAATTGAGCTGTTTGGCCACAATACCCAGCAATATGTTTGGAGGAGAAAAGGTGAGGCCTTAAATCCCAGGAACACCATTCTTACCGTCAAGCATGGTGGTGGTAGTATTTTGCTCTGGGCCTGTTTTGTGGGATTTTTGCTATGTTTGGAGTTGGTTCGGCCCTAGAGTGCAGAGACCGGAAATGACGTGCAGGTAAAATATATATATTTCAGATAGATAAAAAAAAAAAAAAAGAAGTGCAGCAGGGAAGTGCACTAAAGGCAAGGAGGCGCAAGGACCACCATGCAGCCCGTCGCGGTATAAAGCAAAATGATAACGCATAAGAAGCCTCCTGATTGGCAACCAGGGTCAGGTGTGCCCTGATTGGCAACCAGGGACAGGTGAGGGAGCCAGTGTTTAGACTAGGCAAACAGGAAGTGGAAACAAAAACAAAGCAATGATAGGAAATAATACAAGCACAACAAAAATCTATGAACAAAAGTCCAAGACAATCATTATGGATCATGACTTCTTTTTGTTATGTTGTAGCTTAAAACATCTGAAGTCATGACAACTTTTTCAAAAAGCAGCACACATTTGAGGCTTATTTATTTTAACAACTTTGTATGACTTTGTGATTTTATGACTTTTTTTTTTAATTTATTTATTTTAAATCAATGTTTAAAGTGTTTTCACAACCCTAACCTCAAAAAGTACAAGATTTCAAGAAAATGTAAAAAATTAATACTGTATTGATGTTTTACTTGTTTTATACCACACAGACTTGATGGCAGTAAGCGCACATACACAGAGTTCTTTGTCAAATTACTGTACTGCTTTAATAAATTGTAGCTAATTATAGTAATCATTTATTTTGATTACAGAAATAAACACCGCCAAAGGCTTCCTTATTGTCAGCTGTCTGCTCTGTGGTCCACAAGTTGCAGACATTCCGCATGTTGGTTTTACGGTTGAAAAGTGTAAACATTCATTTATGTTCCGACAGATTTACCCTGCATGTTTAGAGCATTTGTCAATTCATGAGAGCGGCAATTTTTGTTAGTAAATGAGAGACAGTGAGAGATTATCGTCACACATCATACAGTCTCTGCTAGGTCAGCATAGCAAATGAAAACGTGTTGTTAATTGCCTCAGCCTGGATTAATAAAGGTTAAATATATATACAAATACATATAAACTAAGAATTGTTATGGGAATGGTTAGTAAATGTTTGTATACTACATTAACCAGAAGCTTTAGTACTGTAGACAGGAACCGGAAGTATGTCTGAGCTAGGCTGGGAAAAATAAAGATATATTGATATATTGTTACGTATTGCTGTTCTTGTTTCGCCTACACAATAAACAAACATAAGTTAGGATTAGACTCTTAACATGCATGTTTTAGCGCCACTTGATTACCGTAACAGATTACCGTATTTTTCGGACTGTAAAGCGCACATTTAAAATCCTTTCATTTTCTCAAAAATCGACAGTGCGCCTTATAACCCGGTGCGCTTGATGTACGGAATTATTCTGGTTGTGCTTACCGACCTCGAAGCAATTTTATTTGGCGCATGATGTAATGCATACTTGCCAACCCTCCCGGAATTCAGCGCCTCTCCCGAAAACCTCCCGGAAGAAATTTTCTCCCGAAAATCTCCCGGAATTCAGCCGGAGCTGGAGGCCACGCCCCCTCCAGCTCCATGCGGACCTGAGTGGGGACAGCGGCGACAGTCTGTTTTCCCGTCTGCTTTCCCACGATATAAACAGCGTGCCTGCCCAATCAAGTTATAACTGTAGAATGATCGAGGGCGAGTTCTTGGTTTCTTATGTGGGTTTATTGTTAGGCAGTTTCATTAACTAGCTCCCAGCGCGGTAACAACACACAACAACAGCAGTCACGTTTTCGTCTACCGTAAAGCAGTCCGTCTGCCGTAAACAGCAATGTTGTGACACTCTTAAACAGGACAATACTGCCATCTACTGGATAGCCTCCGGAACACTGAAATTCAAGTATTTCTTTTATTTATATGTATAATAAAATATATATATAGCTAGAATTCACTGAAAGTCAAGTATTTCATACATATATATATATATATATATATATATATATATAGCTAGAATTCACTGAAAGTCAAGTATTTCATACATATATATATATATATATATATACATATATATTTATATATATATATATATATATATATATATATATATATATATATGAAATACTCAAGTTGGTGAATTCTAGCTGTAAATATACTCCTCTCCTCTTAACCACGCCCCCGCCCCACCCCCGACCACGCCCCACCCCACCCCCCGGAATCGGAGGTCTCAAGGTTAGCAAGTATGGTGTAATGACAAGTGTGACCAGTAGATGGCAGTCACACATAAGAGACACGTGTTGGCTGCAATATGACGCCGGTAAACAACACCAAAACTTTAAATGCTCCGTTGAATATAAAGAAAATTACACACGGCACTCAAAAATCCGTCACAATGTTTTAGTACGATTTTGAAGCCGCACCGCTTGATGGATTGTCGGCCCATTACGGCTACCGTAGTCAGATATACAATTATTACTATGGTGTGTGTATAAGGACTGCAAAATGGTACCCATTAGCAGACATATTATCTGGTGTTTTGTTTCATAATATTATGCAAAACCCAAGGAACTTTAGTTGTTGCACTAGTGAGCCACGGATGAGGAGATGTTGATCCGTTATTGATTTAAGTAAAGTCTGAATGTCATTAAAAGACTTAGCTCCGTCTTTTGACACTTCTTCCACTCCCGTCCTTGCTCGCTACACCGCTACAACAAAGATGACAGGGACAAGACATTGAAGGAGAGCCACGTAAATAAGACCGCCCACAAAACGGCGTATCCGGAAGAGACTGTTAGAAAGCGGCTTGAAGATGGTCTGTAAAACATAATCTATGCAACATTTTGACCAAAGAACCACCGTTACATGTTATGCAGACCACAAGGAAATGTTTTAAATGTAGAAAAAAATCATAATATGACCCATTTAATGCGCTTTATAATCCGGTGCGGCTTATAGTCCAGGAAATACGGTAGTTTGTTGTGTAGACGTTTGCGATGACCCGAGATGGAGTATGAAAACCAGTTAAATATTTGTTTGAAAAGTAAGAATCAGCATTGAACCGGAACCTGGCTGCCCCTCCCTACACACAGAATGTGCTCGCTACATAGGGCCCCAGGATCCACGAGGGACTCCATCTTCCAGAAGGGGTCGCATTCCCTGCAAATGTGCAAAGGAAGCACACCATAGTTGCCAGGCATCCATAAGGCACGTAGTCAATTTGAGGCAGAGACTAGAGATAGGAAATAATAATAATAATAATAATGGATTAGATTTTATATAGCGCTTTTCTATTATTTGATACTCAAAGCCCTCACAGAGAAGTGGGAACCCATCATTCATTCACACCTGGTGGTGGTAAGCTACATTTGTAGCCACAGCTTGCCTGGGGTAGACTGACGGAAGCGAGGCTGCCAGTTTGCGCCTATGGCCCCTCCGACCACCACCTATCATTCATTCATCATTCCTTCAGCAGTGTGAGCAGCACCGGGGGCAAGGGTGAAGTGTCCTGCCCAAGGACACAATGGCAGCGGTTTGGATGTCAAGAGGTGGGGAGCGAACCTGCAACCCTCAGGTTTCTGGCACGGCCGCTCTACCCACTACGCCATGCCGCCCCTGATCAATGAGATTGATCCGACATCATGTGCATTGCCACAATGATTGACAGAAGGCTGACTTAACAGCCTACCGCACACAGACAGGTATTCATTAAATGGAATATCTGCCTTCCTCCTTGTGCAAAAAAATCCCCCAAACAATCACAATATGTACATAATAAGGTGACACAATAAAGCATCAAACTACTATGTGCAAACAAACATGTTACTATAACTTTACAAAAGTGCAATGTGAAGTCAAGTGAATTATATTTATATAGCGCTTTTCTCTAGTGACTCAAAGCGCTATTACATAGTGAACCCCAATATCTAAGTTACATTTAAACCAGTGTGGGTGGCACTGGGAGCAGGGGGGTAAAGTGTCTTGCCCAAGGACACAATGGCAGTGACTAGGATGGTGGAAGCGGGGATCGAACCTGGAACCCTCAAGTTGCTGGCACGGCCACTCTACCAACTGAGCTATTCTGCCCCTAGGTAGTCAGTGGTAACTTTGCTTCCCAGAATGCATTGCAGCAGTAGCTTTAAAAAAACATGTATCCCCGTATTAGGAGTTGTTGTGTCCATGCACTAAATTCGTCTGATTTCTCAAGTGGTTTGTTTTTTCGTATTTTCACAACTACAGGCGAAGTCCGAGTGTCTATGCACACTCTAAATAAAACAATGTATATGATAAATCTGATAGAAAATAAGGCAATTCTCTGGGAGCGTAGTGGTCTACGCACTCACCTTTTATGCCACATGACGTTCGATTCTCAGCAGCCGCATTATTAAATGATAAATGGGTTATACTTGTATAGCGCTTTTCTACCTTTAAGGTACTCAAAGTGCTTTGACACTATTTCCACATTCACCCATTCATTCACACACTGATGGCGGGAGCTGCCATGCAAGGCGCTAACCAGGACCCATCAGGAGCAAGGGTGAAGTGTCTCGGTCAAGGACACAACGGGCGTGACTAGGATGGTAGAAGGTGGGGATTGAACCAGGAACCCTCAGGTTGCAGGCACGGTCACTCTCCCAACCGTGCCACGCCGTCCCCGTTATTATGCAATGTCAGCAATTGTCTTACAAGAAGATGATGTGTATTTCTGGTCTTGTCACCCCTTGCCCGGGCAGAAGGGCAACACGGCCGCGCGGCTGGATCAAAAAGTTGCTTTATTACAAGCGAGCGTCATTATTCAGGACCGCAGTAACTGGAGGAGGTCAAGACGAAAAATGTGTCTCTACTAACCTGGAGACGCCAAACCACAGTTTTATATTCCTTCGTCCTGCGTCTGGGTGTGTGTTAATTCAGAAGAACACAACCTGATCATTTAAAGGCCTACTGAAATGCGATTTTCTTATTTAAACAGGGATAGCAGATCCATTCTATGTGTCATACTTGATCATTTCGCGATAATGCCATATTTTTGCTGAAAGGATTTAGTAGAGAACATTGACGATAAAGTCCTTAACTTTTGGTCGCTGATAAAAAAGCCTTGCCTGTACCCGAAGTAGCAAACTATATGCGCGTGACGTCACAGGTTGTGGAGCTCCTCACATCTGCACATTGTTTACAATCATGGCCACCAGCAGCGAGAGCGATTCGGACCGAGAAAGCGACGATTTCCCCATTAATTTGAGCGAGGATGAAAGATTCGTGGATGAGGATAGTGAGAGTGAAGGACTAGAGGGCAGTGGAAGAGATTCAGATAGGGAGGATGCTGTGAGAGGCGGGTGGGACCTGATATTCAGCTGGGAATGACTAAAACAGTAAATAAACACAAGACATATATATACTATATTCACAGGTCACCCTTGTGAAAGAGATCTTGATCTCAATGGGTTTTCTTATCTGGTTAAATAAAGGTTCTAATACTCTATTAGCCACAACACAACCAGGCTTATATTTAATATGCCACAAATTAATCCTGCATAACAAACACCTCCCCCCTCCCGTCCATATAACCCGCCAATACAAATCAAACACCCGCACAACACACTCAATCCCACAGTCCAAAGTACCGTTCACCTCCCCAAAGTTCATACAGCACATATATTTCCCCAAAGTCCCCAAAGTTACGTACGTGACATGCACATAGCGGCACGCACGTACGGGCAAGCGATCAAATGTTTGGAAGCCGCAGCTGCGTACTCACGGTACCGCGTCTGCGGATCCAACTCAAAGTCCTCCTGGTAAGAGTCTCTGTTGTCCCAGTTCCCCACAGGCCAATGGTAAAGCTTGACTGTCATCTTTCGGGAATGTAAACAATGAAACATTGGCTGTGTTTGTGTTGCTGCAGCCTGCCGAAATACACCGCTTCCCACCTACAGCTTTCTTCTTTGCTGTCTCCATTGTTCTTTGAACAAATTGCGAAAGATTCACCAACACAGATGTCCAGAATACTGTGGAATTTTGCGATGAAAACAGACGACTTAATAGCTGGCCACAATGGTGTCCCAAAATGTCCTCTACAATCCGTGACATCACGCGCAGGCGTCATCATACCGAGACGTTTTCAGCAGGATATTTCGCGCGAAATTTAAAATTGCACTTTAGTAAACTAACCCGGCCGTATTGGCATGTGTTGCAATGTTAAGATTTCATCATTGATATATAAACTATCAGACTGCGTGGTCGGTAGTAGTGGGTTTCAGTAGGCCTTTAAGGAGATGTTCATGTGCAAGTGTCTTCAAAACAACTGATTTAAGTCATCACTTAAATGTTGGCTTTGAGCTCGACAGGTAGTCTCTTCTCAAGGATAGGGCTATAACTTTTGCATTCCGAAGTCCAAATTAGAGCCTCTTTTCCTACGAGAAGTAATCCAACCTACCTGCGAATATCAAACTAAAGAGCCTTATATTAGTATGTGCTCAAACTGAAATACCACTATTTACTGAAACTTGGTGGTTTGCGTTCTCCAAGATGAATATGAACATTCACCATATGTAGAACATAATATGAGTTAATTAATTCACTTCAAAGTTTCACTCCATACTTGGTGGTGGTAAGCTACTATAGTAGCAACAGCTGCACCTGGGGTAGACTGAGTGTCTTATGGGGGCCACCCCTGCAGAGCTAGATGCCCCCCATGTGCCATCCCTGGGGAAAAAAAGTCTGGACACGCCACTGAGTCCGAATTAAGCCGGCAGTCTCCATTTCCTTAGCTACCTTCTTAAATAAATCTCTGTTTAGTTTTTTTCTCCCATCGATGCTGTTACATACGGCGGGGGAAGGAGACGACACCACGGCAGGGATCAGTTCAATAGGTTTATTGAAACTGAAGCTGATGATGTGTTGGGGTGTGTATGCTACTAAACGTGAATGGTGCAAGACGATGTGTAGAATTAACAATGTAAATGTTACCAGAGTTTGTTGTAAGTGCGTGTTGGTTGAATCCTTCGTCAGACCAAAGGGGCAAAGCGAGAAGGCAGTCCGTGGGCAAGCGAGAGGTCGGGGGCTGGAGCGAGAAAACGAGGTCCGTGTCCGAGCAGGGGTCGAAGATCGAGGGGGGCAGTCCAGAATCCAGTGAGAAGTCGAGGCACACAGCTCGATCACGGGAAACAGAGGGAACACTGCGGGGAACTCAGAGGACATAAGACACGAGCACAGGGGAAGCACAGAGAGAGCAAGTACGCGGAGGGAAGCCAGAGACGGGATGCTTACTATGAGGAGTGAACTACGTTCCGGCACTGGATCTTTGGGTCCGCTGGTCTTTATGTTGTCTGTCCTCCTCAGACCCAGGTGCGCTAATTGGTGATTGCCTGCAGCCTTGCAGGCGCGTGGCCGCGTTGCGGGAAGAGCGAGCCCGGGCTTTTTGAAAAAGTTGTCTTCTAGCGGCAGTAGATGACATGCGGGATTGCGCATTCGCCGTGACAGATGCACTTCAAAATGTTCCGTTGTTCAAATGTGTGAAGCAAATAAATAGTCTTCTCATCATTCCTATTCACTTCCAGGTTATATCCCGAAACACATACACGACACGTAGGGTTCCTGTCTGGCACCCACACCCAGTCGCATAATCTTGGTGTGTTAGTCTAATTTTTCAAAAGCTAACACCGTCAGAATAAGGTGTTTCTATGGGTTGTTGATTATTTAAGAAATCAGACTAATTTAGTGCATGGAAATTTAGTTTTGATCGTTGCCAGTTTTGCTAACGATTTTCTTATTAATTCCTGTGGATGCAAATGACATCACCACGCACGACGCCCAAGCGGCATAAACACTTATTAGTTACATTTCATTAGCTACATAGTTAGACGCCTTCTACTAGCAGTATTTTACAATTTAGAATGCACAAAAAAAGAGATAGACATTTGCGTTCTCGTCTCACAAAGGGTTGTGAATAATGGGCATAATCAAAAAAAAGAAAAAGTCCCCTTTAACACACACAAATCTAAAGTAGATCAGGCCCTGACTGTTTTGTTTTTATTATTTATATGCTACTGTGTAACTTTATCACTGGCTAACTTATTTTAACACTTTTATGACCACTAAAAATTCACAAATAATAGCAACAATAAAATGGAAATTAAAAAAAAAACCTGGAGAGCTTGTAAATTGTTTTATGATGGTGGAAAGTTTGACCCTGGAGTATATTATGTCCATAATTTTATGGGAAGAATTGCTTCCAACTGTCCTAAATTACTGCTAATATTGCCTCCAAAATAAATACATCAAAAATCACATTAACATGACTTTATTGGACGTCAGCAGGAAGAATAATCACTTTGTCGCGTTCATTTGTAGGCAACAACCCAACCTTGTTATTATTTGCAACGCATTTACATGTATTTCATTATATGTGCCCTCTGACTCCCTGACAGAGAATTGAACTTGAGGCCCACTCATAACATTCCACTTGCCCACAGCATGACACAATACGTTCCACTGTGCTGTGTTTTGACGTAATCTAGTAGAATAAAAAACTCACCATACCATTGCAAAAAATGTTATTTAGAAAATAAAGCTTTTGAAGACAGGGCAAACATTACGGAGGTTGCCAAAGATTGTAAAACATCTAAATCTGAGTAGCCTCTGATTTACTAATGTTTTCTAATGTTGTAAATGTGTAGTATAAATGTTAAATTTCAACATTTCTGTCAACTAAGATTTTCTTCAGCCTGCGACACATAGTCATTTTGATAGTAGGCTATTTGAGCTAATATAGACACTTACATCATGTGTTGCCTTCATTATAAGACTTACAGTATGTACGGCTTTTAATTTTTTGCAGCTCGAGACAGATTTGTTTTTTGTATTTTTGGCACAATATGGCTCTTTCAACGTTTTGGGTTGCCGACCCCAGGTATAGACCCTTTTACCTTTCATCTTAGTTTAAATAAAGCTACGCTTTCAGCTGCAGTAATTTTTAGTATGGAACAGAAAAAGAAACACATGGATAAAAAACAGTAGTTTTTCGATTCTTAGGGCATTGGCTCGATCCCAGTTGGACATGTCTGACCTATCATGTAAATTAAACTTGTTTATCTATCAGTACCAGGTGTTGTGTATTTGGGATCTGCATAAATCACAAAAATGTTAAATCGAACCGTTGTCAGGTTCAAACACTGATGACATATATTAAACAAGACAAGAAGCAAGGAATCAAACAGAGACAGAATTAAATTTGGCTCAATGAGGAGAGCGCGTACACCTGTACCCTTGTACAGTGTTTCACCACGCTCTGATGAAAGATTGTACGCCTCCTCTTTTATTTGGACTTTTCCTGATTACATGGCAACAGCTGTTTCTAAGGGAGGGGGGTCGTAAACAGCCATCGCCTTTGATTAAAAACAGTTCAAAGAAAAGGTTGTAAAACAGTTAAAAGAAAAGGTGCCTGGAGGGAGGTCAGGCCCTGCTTCCTCTCCGCTTTGTAGGTCTCGGGTCAAGACAAAATCTTCCTGTGGATTACAATAGAAGAAAGAAACCGACGCCTTCATGTCGCTTCCCATCGTACACAGTGGAGTGATCAAAGACAGCTTTTGTCCTCTCGCAGGGCGAGCTGAACTCAATGTAACACAAAGTTTTGTGATAATATAGATACAATTATTCTGACAACTGTGGTTATTATAGCGGTGATGTTTATAAAATAATCTTGCCTTCCTTCATACTTTCTCTAAACGACCCGTTTGGAGTTTGCCTTCATGGTTACGTCACCGATTGGGAAAAACATCACCGGATTATCCATTATATGGTATAAATATACCTCAAGTGCCTTGAGCGTGTCCGCCATTGTAGTCAATAAGTTCCTTTTTTTTCCATGGGGCAGACTGGCTCGTACATGCACATGCATCCTCAGCTGTTGTAATTTCTAATACAAAATAGTTTGTGTTTAATCTGCCAGTAAACTCGCTATGTAAGTGCTAAAAACTACAACAGGTGGGGAGGAGACACTGTTTAAGTGAAGGCACGTATACAAGACCGCCCACAAAACGGCCCATCCTGAAGAGACCGTCAGAATGCGGCTTCAAAACTGTCTGTAAAACATAATGTATCCAAAATGTTGACCAAAGAACCACCATTACATGTTATGTAGACCACAAGGAAGTGTTTTAAATGTAGAAAAAAAATCATAATATGACCCCTTTAGTAGAAACTCTGCCTCTCATCCGAGCAGGCTTAACCGTCTGTCCAGTTGAATTTGATTCAATACCCTTAGAATACAATGTAAATATGCTGGGGCTGTCAAACGATTAAAATATTTAATCGCAATTAATAAAATTTTGTTTGTAGTTAACTCAAAATTAATCGCGATAATCGCAGATATAAGTAATTTTTCATCATTAATAAGTGTACCCTTGGCAGATAATTTTCAAGTTTCAACACCATAAATGGACCATTCATTTGCTTTATTTAAATGCGTTTTTAAACAGCTCAACACATTTATGACAATTTAAAATAAAAAAATTCCGAGTGTGTGTTAGTGTCTTGCCAGATTGTGTATTTTGTAAACATACAGAATGTATTTGTCTGCTCTAGGAGCACTTGTAGTCAGAGGAGGAGCTACACTTCCATGTTTAGATACCAGTTTCACACATAAATAATACATACTGTGGATTGTTTTGATCATGCTTTGCTTGTCAAAAATGTTTGGTCATATCCATCCATCTATTTGGAGTCGCGGGGGGGGGGGGGGGGGCTGGAGCCTATCCCAGCTGTAATCTGTGATATTTCTACCTGAATAAATGCCTCTGATATTATGTACATTACATGGTGTACAAGTTAATGGTCTTCATATTTCTCCATGGCAATGTTTTAACCATTCTGTAATCAAGGACTCGACCTGAACATGTTATAAAATAATTTACACAATATTTCAGCCAGCCAGAAAATTTTTTGGTACATGTGTGTGTGTTAATGTGGTAAAAAAAATGTATTTGTGAAATACTAAAATCTTAAAATGTTTAAATGTAACATATGTATTTGTCTTTATCTATTGATCATCAAATATATCAAAACAATATCTAATTATTGTGTATAAAAACCTGTTCTTCAACACAAAACATTTGACTACATTAATGCATTGTTATTTATTTTCTTAGTATTGCATAAAATATCTGGACAATATGTGCTGGAGGTCAATGAAGGAAATTAAGGCAATTAAGTAAAAACATAAGCAAAAGAGGATGTAGTAAAAATAAAGACCGTTTTTTTTTTTTCAAAAGTACTAAACTACGAATGAAAGTTAAGCACAAACTTTAAATTAACATTACAACGTACAGTACAAGGAACAGAGCTGATTATGATAACTATTGATAGTTATAATGCAAAGCTAATGTATTCTTATACAGTAGGCTTTTTACCTGGAGCAGACGTAGAGGATGATGACGTCGTTATCGTCACCAAATGTTAAGACCATTTCTTCCCCCGTGTTGTTGGCTGCAGCCAAGTTGCTAAAGGTGCCAAATGCAGGAGTTGCAGCCGTACATCTAACTTGGCTGCACTCTTCAGCCATGAGAAAAAAATCCTGTGTTTTACCAGGTGCTTCCTCAGATTGGAAGTATTCCCGCCACTTGTCTTGATTTTTAATAGTGCAGCGAGC
Organism: Entelurus aequoreus; assembly: GCF_033978785.1. Classification (NCBI taxonomy): domain Eukaryota; kingdom Metazoa; phylum Chordata; class Actinopteri; order Syngnathiformes; family Syngnathidae; genus Entelurus; species Entelurus aequoreus. Next base: position 12,855,602 of record NC_084754.1, on the reverse strand, counting down.
GTAATCTGGATCGGCATTGCAATTGGAAAAGACGAGCCACACTTTAGAGCGTTTTCTATTTGGCATGTTTTTTTTCTTTTCATGAAACATTGATAGGTTGCAAGATTACTTAAGAGCATGTCCGCTTTGACATCGCTTGTTCTCCTCTCAAGTGCTAGCAAGTACTCGCCGCTCGCAAGTGCTACTTCAAACAGACGTGACGTCACGCGCAACCCAGGCACCGAAACATGGCATCGTACGTTAATTGGTGTCTGGTAGTACTGGTTACGGTCGGTGCCTATAAAGTACCGGATCCAGTGCCCATCCCAATTGACAAAGCAGGATTGTGAAATAATAAATTTTTATTTTGTAAATGTAGTTAAAGGCCTACTGAAACCCACTACTACCGACCACGCAGTCTGATAGTTTATACATCGATGATGAAATCTTGACATTGCAACACATGCCAATACGGCCGGGTTAACTTATAAAGTGCAAGATATGTCTTTCACTGCATTCTAGTCCGTCACTCTAACGTTCCTCATCCACAAATCTTTCATCCTCGCTCAAATTAATAGGGGTAATCGTCGCTTTCTCGGTCCGAATCGCTCTAGCTGCGTTGAAAACAATAGGAAAATATGAGGAAGTGAACAACTGACTACATCACGCTACTTCCGGTAGGGGCAAGGCTTTTTTTTTATCAGAGACCAAAAGTTGCGAACTTTATCGTCGTTGTTCTATACTTAATCCTTTCAGCAAAAATATGGCAATATCGCAAAATGATCAAGTATGACACATAGAATGGATCTGCTATCCCTGTTTAAATAAAAAAAATTCATTTCAGTAGGCCTTTAAACCAGATGTATAGCATAGAGCTTTTATTTTGAAGCCTGAAAAACCTGATTGGTTTGAGAAAGCGTCTTGACATGTTTTAATGATAAAAAAGAGTCTCCTTTTGACTTCCCGCCAACTGTCTTTCATTTCTGTTGAGCTTTTATGTCATCTTACTTGCACAGAAACAATCTAAACTATATGTTAACACTGCACCTTAATCGTAATCTGAACACGGAAGTGAAGTCCTTTCTTGTCGGGAAAACAACTTGCCATGGCTTTGAACCTGATATTTCTATAAGGTAGCCTTTCTTTGTTCATTTCTGCTCGCATGTGGCTCATCAGTAGCAAGTGAACTGCAGCCAAGTTACCCTGCTACGACACGACCAAAAAGGACGCATGTGCGCTAAATCGGCCGTTAAAAGATTTGTGCCGTTATAGGAGTTTATAGTTCATGTGTTATTATCGAGTTAACTTTGACAGCCCTAGGATATTCGCATAAATAGTTTTATAAGTTAACAAGCAGTGGTGGACCACCAGGGCCAGCAAAGCCTTCTTTGCAGACCTAAAACTTAAAATTACTCAACTATATTTACAGCTTTAATTTGAGTATTTATTCAATTACATTGTATTGATTTATCCGCAGGAGTATATTGTCTTTATTTTGTAGCATGTCGCTTGTCTGCACTGCTTCCAATTTGTGTGTGTGTGTGAAAATAAAATGTGCTTTTCACTCTTAATTGTCTTTGACTGGTCCTCAAATCCATCCTGCTGGGCAGACAGTCCAATGTTATCCAAATCACAAGAGTGCCCACAGTTCTGCCCGCATCCTCCAATCATTTGTGGCAGCTTTGGGGTACTTTGAAGACTGCCAGCAACCAGAGCAACACTTACTCCAATCAGCAGATGCCCTGTTGGCATACTTCCGAATAGGTGGATATCTTCACGTCCTCGACTGCAAGGCTCGCGGCACTCCTTCTTCTCCCAAGAGTCCGTTGTGTGTCCAGCAACAACCGCTTAGTCAAGACAAGCAGGTTCCCCCAAACCCAATTTCGTTGAGGCCAGTTAATTAGTTCCAATGTTTAGATTTGGAGAGCAGTGCAAAAAGAAAGTTAAGACAAGACAAGACAAAGAAGCAAGCAGGCGAGATAAGGGAGAGGGAAGGGGAGCGTCCGCCCTCGATGAGTGCCAGTGAGAAATAGAGTAAAGTGTACAATCTTTCACTAAATAATATACTTTTGTTAAGGCTGGAACACATTATTCCTATTTACATTGCTTCTTGTGGGGAACTCTGCTTCACTATATGACCTTTTCTATTCACGAATAATGTCCAAGAACCAATTAAGTTTGTAAATCGAGGTTCCACTGTATTGACAAGTTTAGCTTTGCCAATGGCGGCAGCTTACTCAAATCTTTTGTCCATTGGACGTGCTCATACGGATCAGTTCCACCAATTCAACTGATTTTTTTGAAGGTAGCGAGCTTTTGGAACAGGATACAGTTTGTCTCGGTGCAGGACCTTATTTTTTTTAATTTTATACGATCCGTTTAAACCAGTTTGTTGCATTCTCTCACATTACCGCGGGTACAGTTCAGCCATGTAAACAAAACCTACGTCCAGCAAAAATGGTTAAAAAAATGGTTGTTATGTCAGACCCACTCGACATCCATTGCTTTCGGTCTCCCCTAGAGGGGGGGGCGGGGGGGGTTACCCACATATGCGGTCCTCTCCAAGGTTTCTCATAGTCATTCACCGACGTCCCACTGGGGTGAGTTTTTCCTTGCCCGTATGTGGGCTCTGTACCGAGGATGTCGTTGTGGCTTGTACAGCCCTTTGAGACACTTGTGATTTAGGGCTATATAAATAAACATTGATTGATTGATTGATTACCCGGCACCCACAATGCATTGCGAAATCACGTGCCCTTTTGAGCCCTATATTAGGAATTGTATTTTATTTTATTTTATTTTTTACATTTTTTATTTATTTTTTAGGAATGTATATTAGGAATTCGAATGCATAGAAAAAGAAAAACATATGTGTTCTTGTCTCTCATCAGGATTGTGAATTATAGGGGGGGAGCCTATCTCAGCTACTAATCTTCAATACCCTTACAGTACCCACCCACTCAGTTCCCAAGGTAATCATCCCCTAGTGCCCATAGCAGATATAAACACACATGAATATATGCAAACATGGATTCAATTTAACAAAATATATTACAAATGAAAAAATGAATTGATAAGGTAAAATAAAAAAATATAAAAGATATAAAATAAAAAAAGTAAAAGTAAATAAACACAAGGAATGGGGGTCAGGAGGGGCGGGATGGGGGTCTTTTTAAAGTACCGATTTGGTATTACAATCAGTTAAAATGTATACGATACCCAGCCCTAGTAGTAACGTTGTTCAACCCCAATACATGAAATGTCTCTCGCTTTAATGCCACATCTTGTTATATTGTGTTTTTTTTACATTATTGAAGGTTCATGTAATTTCAAGGTGATATTGTTCAATCAATCAATCAATCAATGTTTATTTATATAGCCCCAAATCACAAGTGTCTCAAAGGGCTGCACAAGCCACAACGACATCCTCGGTACAGAGCCCACATACGGGCAAAGAAAAACTCACCCCAGTGGGACGTCGGTGAATGACTATGAAAAACCTTGGAGAGACCGAAAGCATTGGATGTCGAGTGAGTCTGACATAATATTGTGAAAGTCCAGTCCACAGTAGATCCAACACATCAGTGAGAGTCCAGTCCATAGTGGGGCCAGCAGGAAACCATCCCGAGCGGAGACGGGTCAGCAGCGCAGAGATGTCCCCAACCGATGCACAGGCTAGTGGTTCACCCGGGGTCCCGACTCTGGACAGCCAGCACTTCATCCATGGCCACCGGACCTATGCAACTCCCCCTCGCAAGGGACAGGGGAGAAGAGGAGAGAAGAAAAGAAACGGCAGATCAACTGGTCTAAAAAAGGGGGGTCTATTTAAAGGCTAGATTATACAAATGAGTTTTAAGATGGGACTTAAATGCTTCTACTGAGGTAGCATCTCTAACTGTTACCGGGAGGGCATTCCAGAGTACTGGAGCCCGAATAGAAAACGCTCTATAGCCCGCAGACTTTTTTTTGGCTCTGGGAATCACTAATAAGCCGGAGTTCTTTGAACACAGATTTCTTGTCGGGACATATGGTACAATACTTAGACTTAGACTTAGACAAACTTTAATGATCCACAAGGGAAATTGTTCAACACAGTAGCTCAGGTACAATGATGGAAAGGACAATGCAGGTATAAATAGACTAATAAATACAATCGGCGAGATAGGCTGGAGCTAAACCGTGTAGTATTTTATACGTAAGTAGTAAAACCTTAAAGTCGCATCTTAAGTGCACAGGAAGCCAGTGCAAGTGAGCCAGTATAGGCGTAATATGATCAAACTTTCTTGTTTTTGTCAAAAGTCTAGCAGCTGCATTTTGTACCAACTGTAATCTTTTAATGCTAGACATAGGGAGACCCGAAAATAATACGTTACAGTAATCGAGACGAGACGTAACGAACGCATGAATAATGATCTCAGCGTCGCTAGTGGACAAAATGGAACAAATTTGAGCGATGTTACGAAGATGAAAGAAGTTGGTACACTATATTGTCAAAAGTATTTGGCCAGCCATCCAAATGATGAGAATCAGGTGTACAATCAACCACTTAGGCATGGAGACTGTTTCTACAAACATTTGTGAAAGAATGGGCCGCTCTCAGGAGCTCAGTGATTTCCAGCGTGGAACTGTCATAGGATGCCACCTGAGCAACAAATCCAGTCGTGAAATTTCCTCGCTCCTAAATATTCCAAAGTCAACTGTGGGCTTTATTATAAGAAAATTAAAGAGTTTGGGAACAACAGCAACTCAGCCACCAAGTGGTAGGCCACGTAAACCGACAGAGAGGGGTCAGCGGAGGAATTATGGTGTGGGGTTGTTTTTCCGAGGTTGGGCTCGGCCCCTTAGTTCCAGTGAAAGGAACTTTGAATGCTCCAGGATACCAAAACATTTTGGACAAGTCCATGCTCCCTACCTTGTGGGAACAGTTTGGAACGGGCCCCTTCCTCTTCCAACATGACTGTGCACCAGTGCACAAAGCAAGGTCCATAAAGACATGGATGACAGAGTCTGGTGTGGATGAACTTGACTGGGCCTGCACAGAGTCCTGACCTGAACCCGGTAGATGAATTAGAACGGAGACTGAGAGCCAGGCCTTCTCGACCAACATCAGTGTGTGACCTCACCAATGCGCTTTTGAAAGAATGGCCGAAAAACACACTCCGCAACCTTGTGGACAGCCTTCCCAGAAGAGTCGAAGCTGTAATAGCTGCAAAAGGTGGACCGACATCATATTGAACCCTATGGGTTAGGAATGGGATGGCACTTCAAGTTCATATGTGAGTCAAGGCAGGTGGCCAAATACTTTTGGCAATACAGTGTATGTGTTCTTGTCTCTCATAAGGATTGTGAATTATAGGCAACATTTTTAAAATAACTGCATTTCCTGCATTCTTAAAGTATCGATTTGGTATTATAATCAGTTAAAATGTAAACGATACCCATCCGTAGTAGTAATGGTGTTCATCCCCAATACATGAAATGTCTCCATTGTGTTTTTTTCACATTATTGAAGGTTCATGTAATTTCAAGGTGATATTGGTGGTATTAAGAAGTGGATTAGGTCCCCACTGAAGGCCCAGGTATCAATCAATCAATCAATCAATCAATCAAAGTTTATTCATATAGCCCTAAATCCCGAGTGTCTAAAAGGGCTGCTGCACAAGCCACAACGACATCAGATCCCAGATCAGGGCAAGAAAAAACTCAACCCAATGGGCTACAATGAGACACCTTGGAGGGGCCCGCAGATGTGGGGTGACCGGTGTAATAGACTTCGAGTGGAACTAGTTAATATCAAATGCACTGCCTGCCATTGGGAACACGTATGTCCAAATACAAATGAAGACGGACAAACAGAGGTAAAGAGTTTGAGTCTGGCTTATTTCCAAAAGTACCTTCACCAGTGGGTGCCCCAGATAGCTGTCAAAGTCGTTTTGTTGTGATATGTGACAGACTTGCTCCAGACACTCTTCTCAGGGCACCTCTCCATATATCGTTAGTTTAATGCACACTGACATGACCAATTATAGAGAGCTCCTTGCTCAAATAGCATGTCAAAACCTGTGTATCAATCCATTAGGTCCTGCCCCGTGTCACATAAAGTGCTACCTTTTGCTATCAGTTTGGTGCGTTAAAAAAAAAATGCTGACAGAACGGAAAAACATGCCTGCGCCATTAGCCGGGCTGATGTCTTTGGGAGAAGTGGAGCTGTCTGTCTCTCTTTGTTTTTCCGTCTTTGTATGTACAGCGCTCGCACTCACTTGCTCATCCCCGCCACGCAGCGCAAAATGCATAAACAATACATCTACATAATGGCCTGCATTGTTTACTTAGCTCTGAAAATGTATTTGTGCAAAACCCTGAAATGCATTTAGGAGGAATCAGTCACACTGTGTAAAGCCTCGCTGACATTGGGGTGCTCTCAAAAACAGGCAAAGTGTCATAACAGCGTCATATATCTTGCAATCATTTCCAATAAGAGGATGTGGTTATGAGTAGGAAACCAGTATATAGCCGAGCGGGAGCTGCTGTACGGGCCTGCGAGTAACTCTACATCAACCTGCTTTGTTGGCCATGACGGCGGACGGGAGGAGGTGTTTGATTTAGTGGGCTCGGTCCTAACGACCTCTCTGTCCTTGTGATGAGGACACAGAGCCTCGGGGAGCTGGCATAGAGGATGCGGCTTGGACCGCCTGGCATCTCGCTTGGCACCTCGTCTGGCGCCACACGCCGCAACACGTCCGCACTCCGCCGCCCTTCTGATGGATCTCTGGTGTCGCCTTCATGGAATCACTGTTTGATTTGATTTCAGGTTTTTCTCCATTACTTAGATTTTTCACTTTCCTCTGATCAGGCACCACCAAGCTCTCAGGGCCTTTCCACCAGATATGTGCCATTTGCAATAAAATGTATGAATGCATGATATAATTAACTGTAACATACCGGATTTCCCGGACCATAGGGCGCACCGGATTATAAGGCGCACTGTCGATGAATGGTCTAATTTCGATCTTTTTTCATATATAAGGTGCACCGGACTATAGGGTGCATTAAAGGAGTCATATACACTACCGTTCAAAAGTTTGGGGTCACATTGAAATGTCCTTATTTTTGAAGGAAAAGCACTGTACTTTTCAATGAAGATAACTTTAACCTAGTGTTAACTTTAAAGAAATACACTCTATACATTGCTAATGTGGTAAATGACTATTCTAGCTGCAAATGTCTGGTTTTTGGTGCAATATCTACATAGGTGTATAGAGGCCCATTTCCAGCAACTATCACTCCAGTGTTCTAATGGTACAATGTGTTTGCTCGTTGGCTCAGAAGGCTAATTGATGATTAGAAAACCCTTGTGCAATCATGTTCACACATCTGAAAACAGTTTAGCTCGTTACAAAAGCTACAAAACTGACCTTCCTTTGAGCAGATTGAGTTTCTGGAGCATCACATTTGTGGGGTCAATTAAACGCTCAAAATGGCCAGAAAAAGAGAACTTTCATCTGAAACTCGACAGTCTATTCTTGTTCTTAGAAATGACGGTTATTCCACAAAATTGTTTGGGTGACCCCAAACTTTTGAACGGTAGTGTATTTTTTTTTTTTTCGAAATTGAAAACACTTCCTTGTGGTCTACATAACATGTAATCATGGTTATTTGGTCAAAATGTTTTACAGATCATCTTCAAGCCGCTTTCTGACATTCAGGATGCGCCGTTTTGTGGGCGGTCTTATTTACGTGGCTCACCTTCGGCAGCGTCTTCTCCCCGTCATCTTTGTTGTGGCGGTGTAGCGTGCAAGGACGGGAGTGGAAGAAGTGTCAAAAGATGGAGCTAACTGTTTTAATGACATTCAGATAAATCAATAACGGAGCAGCATCCCCTCATCCGTAGCTCACTAGTGCAACAACAACGCCGGAAATGTGTCCCGTGAAAAACCGTTCGACCGGAACTCTCTAATAACTGAAGTTCCTTGGGTGAATAATGTAAACTCACTACACCGGTATGTTTTAGCGCTTTCATGGTGAGTTTACTGACAGACTTAAGTAAGAACTTTACACTACTTTATATTAGAAATGGCAACATCGATGGATGAATGTCCCATAACAAGAAGATAGAGAAAAAGAAGAAGCTTATTAACTACGGTGTCGGACACGCGCAAATTTTCAGGACTTATGCAGATCCCAAATACAGATCAGCGGGTATCAGAAGGTAAGAAAAGTTTATTTTGCATAATATTGCGAAAACAAAACACCAGATAATATGTCTTACCTTATACACACACCATAAACATACTTGTATGTTGAAGCACAGTACAATCCGTCAAGCGGTGTGGCTTTATAGCTTACCAAAGTCGTATTAAAACATTTTAATGCGCTGTGTGTAATGTTCTATATTTTCTATGGAACATATAAAATGTTGGTGTTGTTTACTTGAGTCATATTGCAGTCTGCACATATATCTTGTGTGTGACTGCCATCATATTGCAGTCTACACGTTTCTCTTATGTTTGACTGTCTACTGGTCACACATATCATTTTACCAAATAAAGTAGCCTCGAGGTCGGTAAGCAAAACCAGTATTATTCCGTACATTAGGCGCACCGTCGAGTTTTGAGGGGGGAAAAGGATTGTAAGTGCGCCTTATAGTCTGGAAAATATGGTATATTTCATTTTTTATTAAACAATGAGTGCTGCAATTTGATCTGATTGCATGTTTAATCAACACAATTAAAAATATAATTGGAACTACCTTAAATACTGCAAAATCAGCATATGTTGCCTGCTTCCACCTTGGGCCGTTACAGGCTAAATTCGGACCCTAGGCAGAATTTTATTTTGAGAATACTTCCACTAATTCCAAAAAAAAATGTCTTCATACTATTTAATAAAAAAAAAGAAAACATTGTACTGAAAAATAACCTAGTTAAATAATTTATGTTTTTATTGCAAAATAACTAATATAATTAAAACATAAAGTTGCACATATTTCTGGCACAACACCAACCGGGATTCGATCCTTGTACTTTGAAAATTTTTCGGCTTTTCTTTTTATTTATTTTTTTTGCTGGTTGTTTTGGTAGATTTCGCTAAAATCCAGTCCAGCACTGACGCTGTGCACCACAGGAGACAATGAGAACGAATGTTGACGTTATATTTTTATCAATGACGGAGCAGGAAAAAGCTACTTATATGTTGGTAATTAATTACAGGGTGCTTCATATGAAGCACCCTGTAATTAATTAATTGACATTGTTCATGCAAAACAGATCGCGTGTTTTGCATATAGAAAGGGTCAGTCTTAAAATTAAACTTTACCATCGTTTTTGGTGTTTTGTAAAAATTCACAGTTAGTCGTGTCATATTTCTTCATAATACTTCATATTACTAACCTCTTCCGGCTCCGCCACTGATAAGTATAGAATGGTTAATTACAATATTACATATGCTGTAATATTGTACATGGTAATTGTTATATATTGTATATATTATATAAAAATATAATTTAATATATCAGTATATAACATATACTGTATATATAATATGTAAATATTACATATGTTATATTTTATATTGCTACTACGGTACATTTTTACTACTACTACTACTACTTTACACCTGCATTATCGTTTCCATCCTTACACTTTCCATCCTTTGTAACTGAGCTACTGTGTGGAACAATTCCCCATTAAAGTTTGTCTAAGTCTAAGTCTAAATGTAATTGTGTTTGGTAGGTTTTACTTAATGAAATAAATGATTGAACAATTGCATACCCATTAATTTGTTTCAGTAAAAAACTAATCAAACTAAATTCAAGTTCGATTTAAAAAAAGTATAAATATCATTTTACATTTAAAAAAAGTTTTAAATAAATGTCATTTGAAAGTGGTGGCGGGCCTCCAAATAAAATTCTGCTGAGGGCCCCAATTTTACCAGGAGTAGCCCTTTTACTGTGTATGGCAGGGGTGTCAAACGTACGGCCCGAGGGCCAGATCAGGCCCGCGAACAGGTTTTATCCGGCCCGCGGGATGAGTTTGCTAAGTATAAAAATTAACCATGAAATTTTTGAATGAAAGAAACAGCTGTTGTAAATGTGTCCACTGGATGTTGCAATAGCAATTATTTGTATCTTTGTAGATGATAATACATATGTACAAAATAAGTACATCAGTCAAGGAAAATGATCAAACTACATAAATAACATCCTGTAATTTGATTTTGATACAATGTTTTTATCTTCATAGATTGAAAATTAACACCAATGAGTTGACTATTCACATAATTTATTCAGAAAATATAATAACGACAAATAAATTATATAAACTATGAACTGCAACAAGTAATTTAAAAAAACAAAAAAACAACAACAACATTATGATTTGTACAATTTCAGAATGTGCTTGTTCTATTTTTAAACACAAAAACAATCTGAAGTTGACTTTAATTTTGAGTTATCGTGCCGTGATTTTACCAGTCCGGCCCACTTGGGAGTAGATTTTTCTCTATGTGGCCCCCGATCTAAAATTAGTTTGACACCCCTGGTGTATGGTCTACTAACGTATGATGATGTCATGATGAACATAAGTACAAATATTTTGCAAGATATACGTTTTTGAGTTTGCTAAAGCCCTAAAAAGGTTTTAATCAGCAGAATAGTGATATTATTACAGAAGAAGGAATTAAATATATCAAGGGAGTTAGATTAGATTATACTAATTTTCTTTGTTACCTATAACACAAAGCTGAAATGTGGGTGTTTTGATCAGATAGTTTAGCACATTTCCATTGGCCTACATTGTATTGGTTTTAGTATCGTTATGTACAAAATGTATCAAAGTGGACCCAGGATCCTTACTGTAGATTTTACTGTATGTGGCCTTTTAACAGTCAAAGATTGGGTCTTCTGGATGATTTCACAAGCATTTATTCAAAACAGGTCATAGTGTTGTTACATGTTACAGTGTTGGTCTCACTCCCACAAAAGCCTTGAGCCTTGATGAAGAATTGTTCACTCTATTCAAAGCAAAAGAGCAGTGAAGTTAAATGAGCCAATGAGTCCATGGTCAACGAGTGTTCACGTTAGTGGGTACCAGTCCAAGGAAAAAGAAGTGATGAAGAAAGAGACGCTTGACTTGTTCCATCCATCGATGAGGGGTCTTTTGTCAAAAAGATGTGTAGCTGATTATTATTATACATCAAATATATTAATATATGGGGCTAGTTGTTACTTTTGGAGCCATCATTCATCATTTCAGCCTTGTACCAGTGATTAGACGTACCAAAACACGCATCACTGTCCCCAAAACAACAGAGAGTAATCAGGCAGGCCTGAAGGTCGATGATGCAGCTGCATATGTATGTATGCTATATCAATTGAAGTTCAAGACAAATGTTAGAATTGAAGTGTATATTTGCCATAGTATTCTAACAATGCTATATTATTTCTAACAGGCCGTTGCTGGAAACAGTTTGAACATTCACCTGCCCCAACACTCTGAAAAATGTGGAATATTCCATGAGTCACATGGTCCACAGGAAGTTACATTATTCAGGCCACATTAAGGACAAAAGTAAGTAAACTTATTTACAGTCGTGGTCAAAAGTTTACATACACTTGTGAAGGACATAATGTCATGGCTGTCTTGAGTTTCCAATAATTTCTACAACTCTTATTTTTTGTGATAGAGTGATTGGAGCACATACTTGTTGCTCACAAAAAAACATTCATGAAGTTTGGTTCTTTTATGAATTTAAAAACCCCGTTTCCATATGAGTTGGGAAATTGTGTTAGATGTAAATATAAACGGAATACAATGATTTGCAAATCATTTGCAACCCATATTCAGTTGAATATGCTACAAAGACAACATATTTGATGTTCAAACTGATAAACTTTTTTTTTTTTTGCAAATAATCATTATTAACTTTAGAATTTGATGCCAGCAACACGTGACAAAGAAGTTGGGAAAGGTGGCAATAAATACTGATAAAGTTGAGGAATGCTCATCAAACACTTATTTGGAACATCCCACAGGTGAACAGGCAAATTGGGAACAGGTGGGTGCCATGATTGGGTATAAAAGTAGATTCCATGAAATGCTCAGTCATTCACAAACAAGGATGGGGCGAGGGTCACCACTTTGTCAACAAATGCGTGAGCAAATTGTTGAACAGTTTAAGAAAAACCTTTCGCAACCAGCTATTGCAAGGAATTTAGGGATTTTACCATCTACGGTCCGTAATATCATCAAAGGGTTTAGAGAATTTGGAGAAATCACTGCACGTAAGCAGCTAAGCCCGTGACCTTCGATCCCTCAGGCTGTACTGCATCAACAAGCGACATCAGTGTGTAAAGGATATCACCACATGGGCTCAGGAACACTTCAGAAACCCACTGTCAGTAACTACAGTTGGTCGCTACATCTGTAAGTGCAAGTTAAAACTCTCCTATGAAGGCAAAAACCGTTTATCAACAACACCCAGAAACGCCGTCGACTTCGCTGGGCCTGAGCTCATCTAAGATGGACTGATACAAAGTGGAAAAGTGTTCTGTGGTCTGACGAGTCCACATTTCAAATTTTTTTTGGAAACTGTGGACGTCGTGTCCTCCGAACCAAAGAGGAAAAGAACATCCGGATTGTTATAGGCGCAAAGTGGAAAAGCCAGCATCTGTGATGGTATGGGGGTGTATTAGTGCCCAAGACATGGGTAACTTACACATCTGTGAATGCGCCATTAATGCTGAAAGGTACATACAGGTTTTGGGGCAACATAATTTGCCATCCAAGCAACGCTACCATGGATGCCCCTGCTTATTTCAGCAAGACAATGCCAGGCCACGTGTTACATCAACGTGGCTTCATAGTAAAAGAGTGCGGGTACTAGACTGGCCTGCCTGTAGTCCAGACCTGTCTCCCATTGAAAATGTGTGGTGCATTATGAAGCCTAAAATACCACAACAGAGACCCCCGGACTGTTGAACAACTTAAGCTGTACATCAAGCAAGAATGGGAAAGAATTCCACCTGAGAAGCTTAAAAAATGTGTCTCCTCAGTTCCCAAACGTTTACTGAGTGTTGTTAAAAGGAAAGGCCATGTATCACAGTGGTGAACATGCCCTTTCCCAACTACTTTGGCACGTGTTGCAGCCATGAAATTCTAAGTTAATTATTATTTGCCAAAAAAAAAAAAGTTTATGAGTTTGAACATCAAATATCTTGTCTTTGTAGTGCATTCAACTGAATATGGGTTGAAAAGGATTTGCAAATCATTGTAATCCGTTTATATTTACATCTAACACAATTTCCCAACTCATATGGAAACGGGGTTTGTATTATGGGTCTACTGAAAATGTGACCAAATCTGCTGGGTCAAAGGTATACATAAAGCAATGTTAATATTTGGTTACATGTCCCTTGGCAAGTTTCACTGCAATAAGGCGCTTTTGGTAGCCATCCACAAGCTTCTGACAAGCTTCTGGTTGAATTTTTGACCACTCCTTTTGACAAAATTGGTGCAGTTCAAAGTCAAAGTCAAAGTCAAAGTCAAAGTCAGCTTTATTGTCAAACAACTGTTTGTACAGGACATACAGGTGGACGAAATTACGTTCCTCTCACATCCACGGTGTCTATATGTTCAGCTAAATGTGTTGGTTTTCTGAAATGGACTTGTTTCTTCAGCATTGTCCACACGCTCCTTTCAAAAAGTCATACATCCCATCTGTAATTTCAACTGTAACTGGGTAGTTGATAAAATCTCAGCACAGCCCTGTAACCTAAATTATTATGTTATTTGTATACATTTTTTAAAACATTTTGGGGGGTGGGGGGGCACTGTAATGTGCTTATTGTCAATATGCTATTAGCATAAATGCCATAAATGTGGCTACCATTCACTTTCTAATTCTATGCTAAAAACTCACTCCTGTCACTTGTAGTCCTCAAATCAATCCTCTTAGGCTCCTTAGTTGCCTGAAATGGGACAATACATGTTACATGTGTGTATTTTCCCATTTTGAGAGTAAAACAAAGACAAAAATGTTATGTTTATTTTGAGAAAGTCACAACAAGCAAAAAGTGATGATTAAGTGGAATGGCCCTAACGGGAGTGTGTGTTTATTTGCGTGTGCGCAGGTGTGTGTGTGTGTGTGTGTGTGTGTGCCTGTCCAATGGAGGAAAGGTGCACTATTAGGTCAAATCATGACGACTGTATACAAAACACCATCATGGCGGAAGCCGCTCTTTTGAAAGGAGAGGCATCAATAAGGCGCGATTACAAGGCTGACACAATTAATCTCAAGTGTCATATCACAGAGCCGGAGTCAGAAAGTGCTGTGATCAAGTTACATTACAGAGAAGCTACTGAATGATTTGGAGAGGAATCAAAACCTATTTGACTACTTTAATACAAGGAAAGAGCTTCTTGTCATCAAGAAACATTTCACTTCAGATGACATTAGTTGGGCGCTTTAAACGTTTAAAGGAACCTTAAGGAATAATTGGGTGGTTTGCTCCAGGGCTCTGGCGCCCAGCGGTGGACTACGCCTTGCTGGTTATTGAATGTAGTCGGTCGGGTATTAAGTGGGAATCCATCTTTCGCCAGCTGCATGAAAGACAGCTCTGTGAACCACTACACTACCAATGGCGCCGAGCATTTCTCCAGGAGTGAAGACTAATTAATCTCTAAGCCAAAACAATAACAGAAATCTTTGCAAGTGACCGAGATGAAGCCGTTTTGGTTTTTTTAGAAGTTGGATACATTTTAATGATACTGATCACATAAAAAGTATCAGTTTACCCCTTTATGTTGAATATTAATTGCATTCGAACCTATTAACTACCTTCAAGATGATGGAAAGGGGAAAACAAACGAAAAAGGCCAAATCAATGACTGAAATGATTGATTGATTGAGGCTTTATTAGTAGATTGCACAGTGAAATACATATTCCGTACAATTGAGCACTAAATGGTAACACCCGAATAAGTTTTTCATCTTATTTAAGTCGGAGTCCACTTAAATTGATTCATGATACAGATATATACTATCATCATAATACAGTCATCACACAAGATAATCATCAGAGTATATACATTGAATTAATTACATTATTTACAATCCGGGATGTGGGATGAGGAGAGAGGGGGGGGGGGGGGGGGTTAGGTTTGGTTGATATCAACACTTCAGTCATCAACAATTGCATCATCAGAGAAATGGATATCAACACTTACATTATTTACAATCCGGGGTGTGGGATGAGGAGGGGGTGGGGGTTAGGTTTGGTTGATATCAACACTTCAGTCATCAACAATTGCATCATCAGAGAAATGGACATTGAAACAGTGTAGGACTGACTTGGTAGGATATGTACAGCAGGTAGTGGACATAGAGAGAGAGATCAGAAAGCAAAAGAATAAGTATCTACATTTGATTATTTACATTTGATTATTAACAATCCGGGGAGGGTGTTAGTTTAGGGTTGAAGTTGCCTGGAGGTGTTCTATTAGTGCGGTTTTGAAGGAGGATAGAGATGCCCTTTCTTTGACACCTGTTGGGAGTGAATTCCATATTGATGTGGCATAGAAAGAGAATGAGTTAAGACTTTTATTTAGATCGGAATCTGGGTTTAACGTGGTTAGTGGAGCTCGTACCAACTGTTCATTCAAATGCTAACAACACTTTCCTGGAAGTTAAATTAATATTATTTGTATTATTACTGTCAGTACAGGTGATTACAACTGCCACTTGAATAGTGCATGCGTGGGCCATTCAACCAAATATGTGCCATTTGCTGGGTAACGTCTAAAATAAATAATAATATACTGTATTTTCCGGACCATAGGGCGCACCGGATTATAAGGCGCACTGATGATTAGCGGGTTCAGTCAGGTTTATTTTCATAGAAAAGAGACACCGGATTATAGGGCCCATTAAAGGAGTCATATTATTATATTTTTTTTCTAAATGGAAAACACTTCCTTGTGGTCTACATAACATATAATGGTGGTTCTTTGGTCAAAATGTTGCATAGATTATGTTTTACAGATCATCTTCAAGCCGTTTTCTGACAGTCGCTTCAGGATGCGCCGTTTTGTGGGCGGTCTTATTTACGTGGCTCACCTTCGGCAGCGTCTTCTCCCCGTCCTCTTTGTTGTAGCGGTGTGCGTGCAAGGACGGGAATTGAAGAAGTGTCAAAAGATGGAGCTAACTGTTTTAATGACATTCAGACTTTACTTAAATCAACAACAAAGCAGCATCTCTGCAAAAAACCGTCCGACCGGAACTCTTTAATAAAACTAAAGTTCCTTGGGTGAATAATGTCAAAGGCCTTCTGAAGGTCCAGCATGACCATGCCGCAGTATTTGCCCGCGTCCACCTCATGTTTGATGTGGACAGATAGAGAAGGCATGTGTCAGTGGAGTGGTTAGTTCTGAAGCCGGATTGGAATTTGTACATGAGTTTATTAGTGGCAAGGTAACTATCGACCTGTTCATAAACAATTTTTTCCATTACTTTCGAAATGGAACTGAGAATAGAAACAGGTCTGTAGTTGCCAGGTTCTAATTTGCTTCCTTTTTTAAAGAGGGGAGTTACTCTTGCTATCTTGAAATCTTTTGGTACTTGGCCTTGTGTAATTGAGAGGTTTATTATGTGCGTGATGATTGGGGCAATGGTGGTGGCAAAGTCCCTGAGGAATCTGGAGGGGATATTGTCAAGGCCTATGGCCTTGTTTGGGTGGAGCGCGCTCAATTTTTTAAGCACCTCGTCAGCTGAGACCATTTCTAATTTGAAATATTTGTTAGATACTCCTAGCTTTCTGTAGAAGGCTTTAATGTGTTCTACACCAAAGCGACCAGAGTGGTGGGACAGCTTGTTGACTAGAGTTGTGTCTGTGCTGGTGAAAAAGGTGTTAAGTCTGCTTGCTACCTCCATTTTGTCTGTAATGAGGGAGTCACCCTCCTTGATGTTGATGTTGGTGAGTCTGGTTTTAAGTTTCTGGCTGCAGTCAGGAAGCTGGTTGTTGAGGATTTTCCAGACCTCACGTGGCGTATTTGTGTTTTCCTCTATTTTGTCGTTATGTCATTTTTTTTTAAGGATTTAGTCAGGTTGGTTGTCTTATTTCTTAATTTATTGCATTGCTTTTTGAGTGTTGAAAGGAGTGACTGGAGTGATTTGAGGTTATTATTGGGTTGTTTATCTACTTCGGTTTTACACTTTTGGTATTCTGAGTATTTTCTGTCTCTGTCTTTTATGGCAGCTAATAGGTCCGGATTCATCCATGGTTCAGAGCGGGCTTTGATCCTGACTGTTCTCACGGGAGCCATGTCATTTAGTATCGTTAGGAACGCTGTTTTGAAGCGATCCCAAGCATCATCAACCAGGTTGCTCATGAGCACAGGGGACCAGTCCCACTCACCTAATTTTAGGTTGAAATTACGGACCATGACAGTGGATGTTAGGTGTAGATCCACCAGTGGCGTTTGTTTACATTTTGACGCCGGTGAGCTACGGTGTGTAGTGAAGCATGTTTAGCTATTCCTTGTCCTCCAGTGATAATGTTAATGGTAAGAAACGTACTTTATTTGTCGCCATGGAGGCGAGGATTAGTGATTTAGAAGTAGCTAAAACACTGCCGACTGGGGCTGGACTTTAGCCGCTAGCTCGCTAGCCATGTCTTAAAGCACCTCTTCCTGAGGGTGTTTCAGTGTTATAACTTCACCTTTATCGTTAGTTTTTAAGCCAAAATGCGTCCGTTCTCCCTTTTTTGTCTACACATTGTCTGCTTGTAAGTACTCCATGATGGTGCGCTGCCGAACATGCTTGTCTGCTCGTAAACCAGCAATGTCACGACGACCGTACTTTTCAAAGGCGGTATAGTACCGAATATGATTCATTAATTTCACGGTACTATACTAAGACCATAATACCGTACAAGCCTAGTTGACACCAAGGACTTGATTTACTAAGATCCAAACAGCCCTAATTAATGTTACTTTATCAATTAAAACTATGTAAATATGTCACTTTCACTGTGTTGGTCTCTTGGAGCTTCATTCCCCAACCTCAATCAACTCATTATTTTCTCGCCCGTTGTCGTCAGCGTCCTTAATGTGAACGTCTTGACAGCCGTGTCTCAAGAAGAAAGGCAAACTCAGGACATGTGCTTCTCTGCTTCGGCGAGACATGGCAGGGATTTTGACGCGGGGTGTCAGGGTAATGTGACGAGACAAGCCTCGTGTTGTACGGCAGCGCTGGCAAAATGTGCCGCCGTCGCTCTGGCTCGCGTCTTCAGTACATCATTCTGTCTTCTCCTCCACTTCTATGCGCGGCGTAGGTGGCGCTGGGATGGAATGTTCTGGAAAAAAAACCAATGAAAAGCCAGGGAAAGGGGCGAGAGGGGGACAAAAAGAGAGGGAAAAAAAAAAGACAAAAGTCAGACCCGTGACCTCTTTGGCCATGCAATGTGTCTGGAGCTGGCAGGGGACGCAATTGAGAGTGACACTCCTGGTTGGAGCTGCCAAACTGCCACTTCCTGTCCTCTTTATTCACACATAGCAGGAGTTTAAGCTGGACGTTTGAAGAGCGGAGAACAGACATGTGTCGCCTTGTACAGCCATCCACCGTGACTGTCATTATCGTGGTTCGCCACTACTCCGTCACCACGCTCCGACGGCCCCGTCGCCAAATAAGGCAGGAAAAATGGGAAGAAGGCGACATGATTGGACACCGTGTGAAACTGTCTTTTTATCTGTTTTTCTTCTAATTCAGTGTTTTTCAACCACATTAGTGTGCCGCGAAATACAGTCTGGTGTGCCGTGGGGGATTATCTAATTTCACCTATTTAGGTTAAAAACATTTTTTGCAAACCAGTAATTATAGTCTGCAAATTAGGTGTTGTTGTTGAGTGTCTGTACTGTCTAGAGCTCGGCAGAGTAACAGTGTAATACTCTTCCATATCAGTAGCCGGTAGCTAATTGCTTTGTAGATGTCGGGAACAGCGGGAGGCAGTGTGCAGGTAAAAAGGTATCCAATGCTTAAAAAAAAAAATAAACAAAAGGTGAGTATCCCAAAAAAAAAGCATTGGAGCTTAGGGAAGGCTATGCAGAACGAAACAAAAACTGAACTGGCTACAAAGTAAACAAATAACAGAATGCTGGACGACAGCAAAGACTTACTGTGGAGCAGAGACGACGTCCACAAATGTACATGCAAACATGACATGACAATCAACAATGTCCCCGCAAAAAAGGATAAAAACAACTGAAATATTATTGATTGCTGAAACAAAGTAGATGCGGGAATAATCGCTCAAAAGGAAGACGTGAAACTGCTACAGGAAAATACCAAAAAAAAGAGAAAAAGCCACCAAAATAGGAGCGCAAGACAAGAACTCTGGAAGGCGCTACAGGGTCACCAGGTCTAAGACAAACAGACTCAAGAACAGTTTTTTTCCCTAGGCACTGATTTTATAGTTTAGCACCTCTCTGTGTGCAATTTTACTTTCCACCCACAGTCTGAATGCTTCTGTATATATGTATATAGCATAGTATAATATTTAATATTCAATATTTAATATTTAAACAACACATTCAGAACATTCGTTATCAGGACTGGACTGTGCACCTTACCTCCTTTTGCACTATGTTTCTTTTCTTTCCTTCCTAAAATTTTGCATATTTATAGACCGTCGCACTGATACTGGAGTTGCTGTTAATCTCATCGTACCAATACAAATGTAAAATCTGTCCTTCTTTATGGCTGTGAAACCTGGTAAACCAATCATTCATAAACTACAAGTGTTTATTAACAACTGTCTCAGGTACATACTGAGGATTTGGTGGCCCAACAAGATATCAAATGTAGACCTGTGGAGACGCATGAACCAAGAGCAAATTCAAAATGAAATCAAAAGCAGAAAGTTGGGATGGATCGGCCATACACTTAGGAAGGATCCGAGAAACCTAGCAAGACAAGCCCTGGACTATAACCCTCAAGGCAAGAGGAAGCCAGGGAGACCAAAACTCAACTGGACGCGGTCCACTCTTGATGAACTGACCAAGATGGGGATCTCCTGGCAAGAAGCGAAGACCATCGCACAGAAGAGAGTGAGGTGGAGATCCATGGTAGACGCCCTATGCTCCCAAGGGGGCCAAGAGGATTAAAGAAAAGAAGAAGAGTACCTGTGTATAGCGACAATAAAATACATTCTATTCTATTCTAAAACACTATGCACTGGAAAACAGCAAAAAACTCAAAATACACTACCGTTCAAAAGTTTGGGGTAACATTGAAATGTCCTTATTTTGGAAGGAAAAGCACTGTACTTTTCAATGAAGATAACTTTAAACTAGTCTTAACTTTAAAGAAATACACTCTATACATTGCTAATGTGGTAAATGACTATTGTAGCTGCAAATGTCTGGTTTTTGGTGCAATATCTACATAGGTGTATAGAGGCCCATTTCCAGCAACTATCACTCCAGTGTTCTAATGGTACAATGTGTTTGCTCATTGGCTCAGAAGGCTAATTGATGATTAGAAAACCCTTGTGCAATCATGTTCACACATCTGAAAACAGTTTAGCTCGTTACAGAAGCTACAAAACTGACCTTCCTTTGAGCAGATTGAGTTTCTGGAGCATCACATTTGTGGGGTCAATTAAAAGCTCAAAATGGCCAGAAAAAGAGAACTTTCATCTGAAATTCGACAGTCTATTCTTGTTCTTAGAAATGAAGGCTATTCCACAAAATTGTTTGGGTGACCCCAAACTTTTGAACGGTAGTGTAAGTCACATCGTGATGTGACAGGTCGTGACAGTACGCCTACTTTGAGACGAGAGCTATAGTGAGGCATGGTTGGGTATGGTTTAAAGTCATATCCAACAATTGCGACACCGACTTTTTACTGTTAACCGAGTTTCATTTCTTAAGTGATGATCCAAATTTTTTCAACGCAAAAAATGTGCCTTGGCTCAAAAACAGGTTGAAAAACACTGCTCTAATTGACTGAAATATGAAACGGCCCAAAGCATTATTATCGCCTTCATTCAACTCTTTATGCCTTCTCATTGGATTGGGACGTCCTCCGTGGCTCGGAGTGATCAAATTGCTGCGCAATTGGCGGAATTGGACTCGTAATTCTGATATTCCGCGTCGAGCAGCCTTTTAACTTTGTTAGGATCAGGTTTGTCACTCTTCTTCGTGTAATCTTTTCCCTTTAATAGCTTTGTTTTCCTCCCTCCCAGCGTAGCCGTCAATGTTTTCACCAATACAAATGAGATTCAAAGTCCGGCTGCAGCTTTTCATTGCGTTCTGTCCCCCCAGGCTGAGTTTGTTTTATTCCTCTGATTTTCTTCTCGTTCCTACCTTTGTCTTTCCACTATATTCATCTTCTTTCCCCCCGTTATCCTCTGCACTGAGACACAGTCCGTGCTTGCACACATACACACATTATCCTTGGGCTATTACAGGATAAGTCAATTTGATCCATCCAAGGCAGTGGATGTCATTTTATTCATATATTTTCAAGCCTGGTGACTTTATTAAAGGCTACTGCTTCAGTCTATCGTGAATGGATGAATGCACCCACTGATGAAACAAAGGAAAAAATGAATCCCACACAAATGACCACTGCAATCCCAACTGTCATGTTCACAAAGTCAGACTTTTATATGCAAAGTGCTCTGCGTTCTTGAAGCACATTTTGTCACAATGTTTGCTGTTCATGTGTGAGTGAAGAGACAGAGAGCTGCCTCTCCGCCTTCCGACGACACAAGAATGGTTGCTCTAGGCCAGTGTTTTTTCAACCTTTTCTGAGCCAAGGCACATTTTTTTTCATTGAAAAAATTCTGAGGCACACCCCCAGCAGAAAACATTAAAACAAGAAACTCAGTAGCCGATAGTGACAATAAGAAGTTGTTCTCGCAATTGTTGGATAAGGATTAAAACGATACCAATATGTTGGTACCGGTACCGGTACTAAAATTATTTCGATACTTTCCGGTACTTTTCGATACTTTTCTAAATAAAAGGGGACCACAAAAAAATTGCATTATTGGCTTTATTTTAACAAAAGACCTTAGGGTACATTAAACATATGTTTCTTATTGCAGTTAAGTCCTTAAATAAAATAGTGAACATACTAGACAACTTGTCTTTTAGTAGTAAGTGTCACGACGTGGACTATGGTGGGGTTTGTTTTCCCGAGATGCAAGAAAAACTAAGATAATGCTATTTGGTAACAGTAGAAGGGAAAGTCAAACACAAATACAAATAGATGGAGTAGACATTGAAAGAGTAAATGAAACAAAATGTCTAGGTATAATGATTGATGATAAATTGAACTGCAAATCTCATGTAAAAAATATACAACATAAAGTAGCGAGAAACACATCAATAATGAATAAAGCAAAACATGTTCTAGACCAAAAATCACTTCATATTCTCTACTGCTCGCTAGTGTTACCATATCTGAGCTACTGTGTAGAAATATGGGGAAATAACTACAAAAGTACACTTCATTCACTAACGGTGTTACAAAAAAGATCAGTTAGAATAATACATAATGTTGGATGTAGAGAACATACAAACCCTTTATATATTGAATCAAAAAAACTGAAATTCCACGACATAGTGAATTTGCAAACAGCTAAAGTTATGCACAAAGCAAACTATAACCTGCTACCCAAGAATATACAACAATTCTTCTCAAAAAAAGAGGAGAAATATAATCTTAGAGAAAAACATAATTTAAAACATTTGTATGCACGTACAACACTTAAGACCTTCAGTATATCAGTATGTGGAATTAAATTATGGAATGGATTAAGCAAAGCAATCAAACAATGTACTAATATGATCCACTTCAAGAAACTCTTCAAACTTAAAGTGTTTACAAAGTACAAAGAAGAAGAACCATGACAAACATTCTCAATTTATTTCATCCATTCATTCATTCATTCTTAAAGTAATCTTACTTATCTCATCATATGAAATATGACTTACTTCACCAATTATTATTATTACATTATTACTATTATATATTTATTTATTTTTATTGTGATTACTTATGGAGTTTATTGTGGATAAATTGTGAACAGGAAGTGAACAAAGAGTTTTAGCAACTGTTATGTAAAGAAAAGGGGTAGGATTAAATAAGCTCTGCTTCTTCCTACTCTTTTTCGAACATGTTGAAAAGAGAAACTGGAAATTGTGATGTATCATGTTGTATGCTTGCATGTTCGAATTAAACTCAAACTCAACTCAACTCAAGAGAACTGGACCGGACATGGCGTGAAGGTAAAGACATGATTTTAATTCTAACAAAAAAGAGTGAACAAAAAGCGCGCACAAGGCGGAGGTACAAACTTGGCTATGAAAACAAAACTAGCACAAAGGCAGAAACTATGAACATGAAACTAAAAAGACTTACTGTGGCATGGCATGAAGCATGAACTATGGTATCAACAGGAAGCAAAGGATAGCATGGGTGTCAGAAGTAATGTCGCCAGGCAGACTAACTGAAAAGGACAGGCTTAAATAATAGTGACATGATTAACACAGGTGCGTGAGTCCAAAACGTGAAACAGGTGAATCTAATAAGTTGTCATGGAAACAAAACAAACAAGAGTGCACAAACAGGAACTAAAAAGAGTCCAAAAACCAAACAGAACATAGCCAAACAAAAACATGATCAAAAGACATGACAGTAAGTAAACAAACAAAGGCTCCTAATTAGTCTGCTGACATATGCAGTAACATATTGTGACATTTTCCATGCTATTATTTTGTCAACATTATTAAGGACATTTGGTAGAAAATGTATTATTAATCTACTTGTTCATTTACTGTTAATATCTGCTTACTTTCTCTTTCAACATGTTCTACTTACACTTCTGTTAAAATTTAATAATCATTTATTTTTCTGTTCTTTGATACTTTACATTAGTTTTGGATGATACCACAAAGTTGGGTATCAATCCGATACCAAGTCGTTACAGGATCATACATTGGTCATATTCAAAGTCCTCATGTGTATATTTCCTGAGTTTATAAACATAATATACATTTTTTTAAAACGAAAGAAGATGTTGTGATGCCAAAAAATATAGACATAATCATAGTAGTATCGACTAGATACATGCCTGTACTTGATGTCAATACAGTGGATGTCAGGTGTAGATCCACCAATGGCGTTTGTTTACATTTTGATGCCGGTGAGCTACGGTGTGTAGTGAAGCATGTTTAGCTATTCCTCGTCCTGCAGGGATGATACTTGTAAGAAACTTACTTTATTTGTCGCCATAGAGGCGAGGATTAGTGATTTAGAAGTCAGTAAAAAAAAACTGCTGACGACGGATGGATGTTAGCCGCTAGCTAGCTAGCCATGTCTTAAAGCACCTCTTCCTGAGGGCGTTCCAGTGTTATAACTTCACCTTTATCCTTAGTTTTTAGAGCAAAATGCGTCTATTCTCCCTTTTATAGCTACACACTGTGTCTGCTTGTAAGTACTCCGTGATTGTGTGCTACCGAACATGCTTGTCTGCTCGTAAAACCAGCAATGACACGACGTGTCTTCGACGCGGGTGTGGGACCGGTACGTTTCAGACACTGTATCGTACCGAAAAAGATTCATTAGTATCGCGGTACTATACTAATACCGGTATACCGTACAACCCTAATTCAAACCATAACCAACCATGCATCACTATAGCTCTTGTCTCAAAGTAGGTGTACTGTCACGACCTGTCACATCACGTCGTGACTTATTTTAAGTTTTTTGGTGTTTTCCTGTGTGTCGTATTTTAGTTCTTGTCTTGCGCTCCTATTTTGGTGGCTTTTCCTCTTCTGTTGGTATTTTCCTTTAGCAGTTTCATTTCTTCCTTTGAACGCTATTCCCCGCACCTGCTTTGTTTTCGGAATCAAGCCTATTTAAGTTGTGGGGACGCTATCTTTCTTTGTGGGGACATTGTTTATTGTCATGTCATGAACGGATGTACTTTGTGGACGCCGTCTACTCCACACGCTGTAAGTCTTTGCTGTCGTCCAGCATTCTGTTTTTTGTTTACTTTGCAGCCAGTTCAGTTTTAGTTTCGTTTTGCATAGCCATCCCTAAGCTTCAATGCCTTTTCTTAGCAGCACTCGCCTTTTGTTTATTTTTGTTTTTAGCGTTAGATACCTTTTTACCTGCACAATGCCTCCCGCATATTGTGATCACGATAAACCATGTCCCCGACATCTACCAAGCAATTAGCTACCTGCTGCCACCTACTGATATGGAAGAGTATTACACGGTTACTCTGCCGAGCTCTAGACAGTGCAAACACTCAAGAACGGAATATTTGCGGATTATAATTACTGGTTTGCAAAAAATATTTTTAACCCAATTAGGTGAAATTACATAATCTTCCACGGCACACCACACTGTATCTCACACAGTGGTTAAAAAACACTACTGTAGAGATTTCCAGCTTGGGGGTGGGAGGAAATGAGATGTTACAGTCCGTGGAGGCGCACAGCGGAGAAAGTTGGAGACGACACAAAAATGTGTCTATTCATGCCAACTGGTGTCCTGACCCTCCTCCGGGCTGCCATTGCATTCTGTCAAGGGAGGAAATTAAAGGGCCCTTCACCAGACATGAGCGTTTCCTCCCCTCTCATTTGCTTTAGGTCAACTTTTTATTTCCAAAAGTTTCTTGTTCGGATAAAAAAAGAGAAAAAATAAAAAATAAAAAAGCCGCCTGTCTCTTTAAGGTTAACATGGCGATGCCAGAACACACAGTGTTGTCAAGCGCACAGGAAGGTCATGTGGAGTTCAGAGGGAGAGCAGTGACTGATGGCTTCACAGGGCAGCGCTCAAAGAGCTTGGTGAGTTAAAGGCACGGCTGGGCTGGGACCGGACCAGACCAGGACTGAAGTCACAGACTGCTATTAACTGGATAGGCAGCTGTTGACCTGCTCTCTATCTGCTGAAAGATGAACCCCGAAGACTCAAAATGTCAACAAGTTAGCTTGGCAAATGTTGAAAGAATAGTAACAAGCCAGGAAGGGAAGCTGCCCATTCAGATGAAAGAAAAACTTCATCTGCAGTATTTAGGGCCTGATTTCTAAAGATCCAAACACTTTTTGCTAATCAGCGTGTGCAATCTATGGATTGTAAACAAAATTAATAAAAAAAATGTACTGTTCGTGAGCGTGTTGCGTGTGATTTACTAAGACTGCGTGCACCTTATTTAAATGAAGATTTTGAGTGTACTAGTGTGCTGTGAGATACAGTCTGGTGTGCCGTGGGAGATTATGTAATTTCACCTAATTGGGTTTAAAATATTTTTTGCAATACCAGTAATTACAATCCGCAAATGTGCCGTTGTTGAGTGTCTGCGCTGTGTCTGGCTTGGCAGAGTAACCGTGTAATACTCTTCCATATCAGTAGGTGGCAGCAGGTAGCTAATTGCTTTGTAGATGGTTTGTCGTGATCACAATATGCGGGAGGCAGCGTGTAAGTAAAAAGGTATCTACCGCTTAAACCAAAAATAAACAAAAGGCCAGTGCTGCCTAGAAAAGGCATTGAAGCTTAGGGATGGCTATGCAAAACGAAACTAAAACTGAACTGGCTGCAAAGTAAACAATAACAGAATGCTGGACGACAGCAAAGACTTACAGCGTGTGGAGCAGACAGCGTCCACAAAGGACATCCGTATATGACATGACAATCAGCAAAGTCCCCATAAAGAAGGATAGCGTCCCCACAACTTAAATAGTCTTGATTACGAAAACAAAGCAAGGTGCGGGGAATAGTGTTCAAGGAAGACATGAAACTGCTACAGGAAAATACCAACAAAAGAGGAAAAGCCACCAAAATAGGAGCGCAAGACAAGAACTAAAACACTACACACAGGAAAACACCAAAAAAATGTAAAATAAGTCATGGAGTGATGTGACAGGTCGTGACAGTACACCTACTTTGAGACAAGAGCTATAGTGATGCATGGTTGGTTATGGTTTGAATTCATATCCAACAATTCCGAGAATTTTTTTTTATTGTCAATATCGGCTACTGAGTTTCATTTTTTAATGTTCTCTGCTGGTGCCTCGGAATTTTTTCAATGAAAAAAATGTGCCTTGGCTCAGAAAAGGTTGAAAAACACTGCTGTACGGGACATCACCACAGAGACACTCATTTACTGCACATTCATGTTGCCATACGCCTACATGTGGCGTTTTGCTGTGTTTTCAAACATGCATAAGGAAAAACACATAAATAAATGTTGTGACACTGCAGAAGTTGTGGAAATGATGCCAAAATAAATGTGTGCCGTAATAAAAGCGAAATGCAGCCCAACTAAATAATAGCAAATGTGACCTCTTTTGGTTTAACTGGTAAGTACTAGCGGTGTAACAGTATTGTAGATAACGCGGTATTACGGTTTCAAAATCTTGTCAATAATACTAAGATCCAAACACCTTTTTCTATTCAGCGTGTGCAATCTATGAATTGTAAAAAAATAAATAAAAAATGTACTCTTAGTGAGCGTGTTGCGTGTGATTTACTAAGACTGCGTGCGCCTTAGTAAAATGTAGATTTTGCGTGTACTATACGGGACATCACCACAGAGACACTCGTTTACTGCACATTCCTGTTATCATGCTCCTACCTGTGGTGTTTTGCTGTGTTTTCAAACATGCATAAGAAAAAATACAGAAATAAATGTGACACTGCAGAAGTTGTGGAAATGATGCCAAAATAAATGTGTGCCGTAATAAAAGCGAAATGCAGCCCAACTAAACATTAGCAAATGTGAACTCTTTTGGTTTAACCGGTAAATACTAGCTGTGTAGCAGTTCTTCTCAAAAATGCCGTGATGTGTGATGGTATGACGGTATCAAAAGAAAACTTGGTTAGAGTACGTTTTTTCTGGAACTTTTGCTTTGGCGGGTCTAAAAGTAAATTACATCTCCTAGAATCCTCTGGGCAGCAAGGTCCGCAATGTGGGGGGGTGGAAGGAAAGAGGAAGCAGGAATTGAAGTGTATCCCACTTCGTAGTAGATAATCAAGCAATCAAAGATTATTTATAAAGGCCAAAAATGTCTCAAAGGGCTGCAATCTGCAGAAAAAAGGATTTAATTTTAATTTTAAATAAAATTATTTCATAACATTATAAGTTATGTTGCTAACAAACAGACAAACGGAGGTAATAAAGCTTCATTTTACACACTATGGCATTTTTAAGACTTTTTTTTTGTTTTGATAAAAAGTACCAATGATTGTCACACACACACTAGGTGTGGTGAGATTATCCTCTGCATTTGACCCATCACCCTCACCCACTGGGAGGTGAGGGGAGCAGTGAGCAGCAGTGGTGGCCGCGCCCGGGAATCATTTTTGGTGATTTAACCCCCAATTCCAACCCTTGATGCTGAGTGCCAAGCAGGGAGGTAATGAGTCCATTTTTATAGTCTTTGGTATGACTCGGCCGGGCTTTGAACTCACAACCTACCGATCTCAGGGCAGACACTCTAACCAGAAGGCCCCTGACATTGGACATTTGGACATATAACTATATTGCTACATCCCTATAGATCAGGCCTGGGCAATTATTTTAAACCTTGGGGCCACATTTAGAGAAAAAAATGTGTCTGGGGGCCGGTATATCTATCTATCTATGTATATATATATATATATATATATATATATATATATATATATATATATATATATATATATATATATATATATATATATATATATATATATATATATATAAATATACACACGCACACACACACACACACACACACACACACACGTATATAAACTGTGACAATCTGCTGTACAATATGTGTGTGTTTGGGTCCTATTTTTAGGATCACTAATACAAAACCTCACAATAATGTCTGATTGAAAGCTAAAAATGTTATGACAGACCGCCTTAAGAAACGGAATGGAATTTTAAATGTTCTACTGAATGAGACAATCCAGAATGTACATGAATATAAAGAATGTGGGATTTACAATATTAACTATGAACGATAAAACACTGAATATTGACAACATATGAACATCACATTCCCTCTCCATCGACATTATTTACAGTCAAGCGAAACACAACAAAAATGCAACAAACACTGCGAAATATGAAGGTAAATATGAGGGTAGAAAAACAAAAAAAAACTACAATCTGACATAATATCACTTTTCTTGTAGAACTTTGTTGTAAAAATCTCCTTCCGCGTCTGTCCCTGACACCCGCATTTCAGGCGTTGGAAACACTCTGTGGAAACGCTCCCCACCCACACAACTTGGTGCCTCGTCTGAGCTGCTGTGACTTAGATTACCATAGTAACTAATTAGATTACCATAGTAAATAGTATGTAGTTCAAAAGCGCAGATTCTAACCATTGAAATACTTTGTATAGTTAAAGACTTCCGGTCATTAGAAAACGTCACTGCACATCATAATGGCCGCTACACTTTCCATCTTAAACATCTAAACAAACGATTTGGGAATGTCCGGCGGGCCAGATTGAAAAGCTTAACGGGCCGCATGCGGCCCCCGGGCCTTAAATTGCCCAGGTCTGTTATAGATACTCTAAATGCAGTGAAAGAAATGTACTGCACTGACACCTGTACTGATTCTATAATTTGTTTGGCTTCCCAGCATGCCTTGTGTTGGTGTTGACTGCATCGTGAATGAGCGAGATAGTGGTTCGAGTTGATGACCCTTTGTTTTTTTTGTGCTGTGTCGGCAAGTGTCGCTAAACTGCTATCAGCAAGTAAAAGAGTTCTTTTTCAGAGCAAGTTGAAATTTGCCTCTTAACCATTTCTTGTGCGACTCGAGCTTGCCAGAGAATGCACGAGACTCTAGAGACTCGGTTTGATTTTATCCTCTTCATCTAAAAAGGATAGGGGACGCCTGTATCCTGCCTGTAGAGGGCAACTCTTGACACAAATGAGCGCTGAGCACAGATACATATTCATCTTTTTTCCCCGCCCTAGGCAACATCCACTTTAGTAAGCTTACTTTCTTCTAAAGACATAAGCAGTCCATAATTTTTTATGGTGAGTTTATTTCAACAGGGAAAAACAGAATATCAGTTTAATTGATCAAAAGCCCCTTTCAAACACTGGTTCTTCAAAATTGGTGCACCAGATAGTGGTACTACAACCAGCTTTTACTTGATAGCAGGACATTGCAATGCACTGTGGGCCTGTTCTTCTAAAGTCTATGAATGTTCTCATTCATCCAGGTTATTGTAATCTCAGGGCATTCAATCTATTACAACCGGACTGTTTGGTTTGTCTTAGAAGATGTTTCGTCTCTGAGTAGGCTTCATCAGTTCATGCTGATAGACTTAGATTGGTCATATCTAGATCTAGTCTTCTAAAGGCTTGTGTGTATCAAAACTAAGGCCATCTGTCATGATCTGTTGCCCGGATCATGTGTTGTTTAGTTAGAAACTACCTTAGTTCTGTTTCAGCACCCTTTGTGTTTTGGTTACCATGGGTGCTGATGAGTTTCACCTGCCTCTGATTAGTGTTCGGGACGCTCACCTGCTTCCGGGCACTAATCAGAGAGCTACTTATTCCTGTTTTACGCCACAATCAGTCTGGCTGTCTTGTTTGCTCCTGCAACAAGTTACGCATGTTACCTTATTTGATTCCTGAGCTGAGCTTCGCCATTTGTTTGCTTTTTGGGTTCTATGCTAAGCTTTTCCTTTAACTTCTGAAAATCACTGGCTCAGAATGGCCAAAGGTATAGATGTGTGTGTCCGAGTTTAAGGAAACGGCAGGATATCTTTTTTAAATGGATTTATTACAATCCCTGCAAGCTAGGTAACGTTTGCTGTGGTCTGGAACAACATGGCACACAAACTACTATGAGAAATGCAGCCAATATTACATACAGATAATGTGTCATGAGACATGCAAATATAAATTAAACACATAGAGGACATAAGTAAAGGACATTAAATTAGCTCAAATATACCTACAAACGAGGCATAATGATGCAATATGTACATACAGCTAGCCTAAATAGCATGTTAGCATGGATTAGCTTGCAGTCATGGATTGACCAAAATATGCCTGATAAGCACTCCAGCAAATCAATAAAATCAACAAAGCTCATCTTTGTGCATTCACACACAGCATAAAAAGTTTGGTGGACAAAATGAGACAAACAAGGAGTGGCATACAGCAAGTCTTTCTGTGGCAGCATCGGAGAAAGTTGTACATGTAAACAAACTACGATGAGTTCAAGGATCGCTAAAATTAGTAGGACAAAACGGTGCTTGCCAAATACTCTCATAATTGAAGCATGTATAACATGAACAGTGGGATTTTTAATAATTGGGAAGGTTTGTGTCATGTTTGTTCAGAAAATTATTAAAACTAAACTTTTTTTTTTTCTTCATCTTTTTCCATTTCCACCCATCTCTGAAAGAGGTCCAGGGAGCCAATAGGGCCGGGGGTTGCTGACCCCCGACGTAGTAGATCGCACTGAAAGATGTTCTATATTGTCCAGAAAAGGTGGCGCATACTCAAGTTGTGTGCTGTACGTTGCACAAACATAGCAAAACACCATGGAGCAGGGTGCCATTCATGGATGTGGAGGGAAATGGGTGTCTCCATGGTGAGCACATGCAACATCCTCATTTAAATAGGACGGTCTGCACCACTTTTATACTCGTTATCAATTGGGTAGTCTTTACCCGCGACACGCCCACTAATAGTACATGCAATTTTATAGTTTGCACACGCTATTTAGCACTTATTATTTAGAATCCTAGTAGAACATACCAAGTGTGTGTGTGTGTGTGTGTGTGTGTGTGTGTGTGTGTGTGTGTGTGTGTGTGTGTGTGTGTGTGTGTGTGTGTGTGTGTGTGTGTGTGTGTGTGTGTGTGTGTGTGTGCGTGTGTGTGAGTGTGTGTTTGTGCACGTTCACACAGCGATACGGCCTACCGGGCTCAGATAATGAGGATACAACACTTGTCTGACAGCGTCAATTGCTTTCAACAGGACGATAGAAGCCCGTCTCAGATGTTGTGCTGCACACCCTTTTACACTCGCGCCTTCTCACCTCTGTCACGCCCCTCTGAAGTCGGGAAATTCTGTGATTGACTTCAAGCATTCATTCTGTGTTGGTTTGGGGGATTTTCATTCTGTTAATAGGCAGTGTGAACGGGGCTAAAGTCTGGGCTTTCCTGCTTAGACCTCTGGTCTGTATGAGTGGTGGAAAGTGATTTGATGAATGTACACTACCGTTCAAAAGTTTGGGGTCACATTGAAATGTCCTTATTTTTGAAGGAAAAGCACTGTACTTTTCAATGAAGATAACTTCAAACTAGTCTTAACTTTAAAGAAATACACTCTATACATTGCTAATGTGGTAAATGACTATTCTAGTTGCAAATGTCTGGTTTTTAGTGCAATATCTTCATAGGTGTATAGAGGCCCATTTCCAGCAACTATCACTCCAGTGTTCTAATGGTACAATGTGTTTTGCTCATTGGCTCAGAAGGCTAATTGATGATTAGAAAACCCTTGTGCAATCATGTTCACACATTTGAAAACAGTTTAGCTCGCTACAGAAGCTACAAAACTGACCTTCCTTTGAGCAGATTGAGTTTCTGGAGCATCACATTTGTGGGGTCAATTAAACGCTCAAAATGGCCAGAAAAAGAGAACTTTCATCTGAAACTCGACAGTCTATTCTTGTTCTTAGAAATGAAGGCTATTAAACAAAATTGTTTAGGTGACCCCAAACTTTTGAACCGTAGTGTACATTTCACAAGTTTTTCCAAGATGGCGCCGCTGTAGTGGCTGCTGTTGGCAGGAGCTCTGTGTCATCCTTTTGTGTTCCTGATGTTTCCCTCTTGTTTTCATGTGGGTTTTTTTTTTTGCCTTTTGGTTCAGGACCTTTTGGGACTGTGTGACAAGGGGTGGCACTTTCGTGACTTCTGCAGTGCTGTTTTGTGAACTTCTGGATCTGCCTACCGGGAGCCTTTTGGCTATGGAAACCAGCTGCTGGGCCTCTGCCACACCAGAGTCCTTTTGGAGAGACCGGAGGAGATGCGGATGAAGAGACAGGGCTGCACAGCGTCTTGGCTGAATGAGCAGGTATCAGACACCTCGGTCTCCTTGGACGTATCCTCGCTCATCCATGCGGACTGGACACTGGCCGAGAGTTGGTTGGCGGCCGAGGGTGGAGTCAGCTCTCTTGGTTGCTTTGTTGGGTCTGCTCCCCAGCAGACGATGGCGTGGAACACCGCAGAGGCCACCACAGTGTATATGTTTTATTTATTATTGTTTTACTTTTGTGGCTGTGTGTAGAAGAGGCTGGTTGCATCAACTCTGCTCTTTTAATGTCATTTGTGTTCTTTGATGTTTCCCTCTTACACACATTTTATGTGTGTAAGGGGCAGCATGGCGTAGTGTAGTGTTTTTCAACCTTTTTTGAGCCAAGGCACATTTTTTTTAATTGAAAAAATACGGAGGCACACCACCAGCAGAAACGTTAAAAAATGAAACTCCACCAGGTTGTCTTTTTTTTTACTTCATTGTTGTTTTCCTGTGTGTAGTGCTTTAGTTCCTGTCTTGTGCTGTTATTTTGGTGGCTCTTCCTGTTTTGTTGGTATTTTCCTGTAGCAGCTTCACGCCTTCCTATTTCCGTTGTGCGGTAGCCATTGTTGATTGTCATGTCATGTACGGACACATACTGTAAGTCTTTGCTGTCATCCAGCATTCTGTTTTTGTTTACTTTGTAGCCAGTTCAGTTTTACTTTCATTTTGCATAGCCATCCCTATATGCTTCAGTGCCTTTTCCTAGCGGGACTTGCCTTTTGTTAATTTTTGGTTTAAGCGTAACATACCTTTATACCTGCACGCTGTCTCCCGCTGTGCTCTGCATATTGGGATCACGACAAACCATCCTCGACGCGTTCCGACTTCTACAGAGCAATGAACTACCTGCTGCCACCAACTGATATGGAGTATTACATGGTTACCAAGCCGAGCTCTATACAGCAAAGACACTAGACAACGGCACATTATTTGCTGATTATAATTATTGATTTGCAAATAATATTTTTTTGGCCAATTGGGTGAAGTTGCATAATTTCCCACAGCACACCATACAATATCTGGTAGTGGGTAGCGTAGTGGGTGCAGCGGCCGTACCAGAAACCTGTGGGGTTGCAGGTTCGCTCCCCACCTCTTGACATCCAAATCGCTGCCGTTGTGTCCTTGGGCAGGACACCTCACCCTTGCCCCCCGTGCCGCTCACACTGGTGAATGAATGATGGTCGAAGGGGCCGTAGGCGCAAACTGGCAGCCACGCGTCCGTCAGTCTACCCCAGAGCAGCTGTGGCTACAAAAGTAGCTTACCACCACCAGGTGTGAATGTATGATGGGTTCTCACTTCTCTGTGAAGCGCGTTGAGTGTCTAGAAAAGCGCTATATAAATCGAATCCATTATTATTATTTATTTATTTTCTTTTTTAATGATTGTCACACACACACTAGGTGTGGTGAGAGTATCCTCTGCATTTGACCCATCACCCTCACCCCCTGGGAGGTGAGGGGAGCAGTGAGCAGCAGCGGTGGCCGCGCCCGGGAATAATTTTTGGTGATTTAACCCCCAATTCCAACTCTTGATGCTGATTGCCAAGCAAGGAGGTAATGGATCCCATTTTTATAGTCTTTAGTATGACTCGGCCGGGGTTTGAACTCACGACCTACCGATCTCAGGGCGGACACTCTAACCCATACTTGCCAACCTTGAGACCTCTGATTCCGGGAGGTGGGGGATGGGGTATTTAGTATTTAGTATTTAGTCAGCCACCCATTGATTGTCAATGGGTGGCTGACTAAATACTTTTTTGCCCCACTGTATATATATATATATATATATATATATATATATATATATATATATATATATATATATATATATATATATATATATATATATATATATATATATATATATATATATATATATATATGTATGAAATACTTGACTTTCAGTGAATTCTAGCTATATATATATTTTATTATACATATAAATAAAAGAAATACTTGAATTTCAGTGTTCCGGAGGCTATCCAGTAGATGGCAGTATTGTCCTGTTTAAGAGTGTCACAACATTGCTGTTTACGGCAGACCAACTGCTTTACGGTAGACGAAAACGTGACTGCTGTTGTTGTGTGTTGTTACCGCGCTGGGAGGACGTTAATGAAACTGCCTAACAATAAACCCACATAAGAAACCAAGAACTCGCCCTCAAACATTCTACAGTTATAACGTGATTGGGCAGGCACGCTGTTTATATCGTGGGAAAGCGGACGTGAAAACAGACTGTCGCCGCTGTCCCCACTCAGGTCCGCATGGAGCTGGAGGGGGCGTGGCCTCCAGCTCCGGCTGAATTCCGGGAGATTTTCGGGAGGAAATTTCTTCCGGGAGGTTTTCGGGAGAGGCGCCGGAAAATCCGGGAGGGTTGGCAAGTATGCTCTAACCCCTAGGCCACTGATTATTATTATTATTATGTTTGCTATGGCTATGAGTTGTTTTTTCCCTTGGCATCAGCCAGGACCCCCTCTCCAGGGGCCCAGACTTAAGACTGAATTATTTTAGAGTCGATCCGCTCTACATTAATGGACACTTGTTCAATGAGTGTGAGATATAAGCAAGAGTGACGTCACGATGTTGGACAAAGTTAACAAGATAATCTCCGCGTTGAGAGGTCCCTCGAGCATCACACATTCTATTCAACTTTTTTCTTTTTTTGGTATTTTGGCGAGAGATGAAAGCGTCTGAGAGCGAGCGGCTGGGGGCAGCATGAACGGGTGTGCTGGAATAGGCGCTGGT
Source organism: Entelurus aequoreus (assembly GCF_033978785.1). Lineage (NCBI taxonomy): Eukaryota > Metazoa > Chordata > Actinopteri > Syngnathiformes > Syngnathidae > Entelurus > Entelurus aequoreus. The sequence goes on along the minus strand of NC_084754.1, from coordinate 12,819,764 downwards.
CGGAAGCGTCACCAAAAAGTCTTGCAGATGCTTTCTGTTTATCCACGGCAAAAGATAAACCAGAGGTTCTCACAGCTGTCCAAAAGAGATGTGTCGGCGTGTGTGTGTGTGTGTGTGTGTGTGCGTGTAGGTGTGTGTGCATGAGAGTGTGTGACAGTTACCAAATCTAAATTCATCCCCTCTTGCCACTGAAAGCCTCCACCTCCCTTTCCACCCTCGTCAACTATCAGAGCTGTATCGCTTTGCAAACCTCGGCGGTGATGTTGTCAGGCTCCTGTCTGTGAAGTGGCCCCGGCCATAAAACAACAGTGACGTGAGTGATTGATCCAGCAATGAAGATGGCAATACTCCTCTGCATCAATATGAAGGCAGCCTGCGGGACTGGAGCCCTTTCAGACAGCTCTCTGTTTCTCCTCAGAGGAAAAATCCATACACAATTGATGGCAGTTCAAAGAGGGGCTTTATTGTGGGATATCAAATAAAACATCAGAGAACACAGGGAACGGGAGCAAGAGACGGAACGAAAGAATACACGAGAGCGAGCAAGCTTTTGAAAGCAGGTGGGGGGGTGGGGGGGGGACACAAAGAACGATCTGCATTTTGCTTTATCTTCCGTTTGCACCTGAAATGAAATGGAGTACACAGACTTTGTTTTACAAGCAGCATGTGAATGTCAACAGTTTCTATGACACAATTACTCTATAAGATCTCGCAGCACCAAACGGCATGTTGGTGCAGGAAAACGGTGGGTGTGAGGGAATGACGAGGAGCCAGATAGGCGTGCCGGTGGAGGTGTTAAGTATTTATAGGACTGTTTCAGCCCAGACGAGAGAAGTGTAAGTAAAAAAGCGAGGGATATCAGTCGTTTTCTCGTCTATTCTCTGCAGCATGGCCTCCGGCGAACCGGCTTTGATTTCATCATGCACTTTCTTCGTGAAAAAGATCATTAACACGACTTAATTGTGGTGTAGTAATGTTTGACTTTGATCAGAATATTGCTGTAGTTGAGTTAGCCCTGACCTTCATGTTGCTTTGATTTGTTTGGAGAGTTGTTTGTTTTTATTCTGTCGTCTATAATCAATCAGATTTTAGTAAATAGATTGTTATTATCACACATAAATCATATTTACATAGCACGATTTATCTGACTCAAAGCGCTTTACAATAAGAAACTCATGATCTACATTTACAGATGATAATGATAATGATAATAAATGATCATATAAATACAAAATGATAATCTAAATACATTTAATAAAGTCAAATACAAATAAGGCAACAAGAGAAGTATCCCACACTTCTCTTTTGTAAAGTAAGTCTGTACAGCCGATATGGGCATCTACATCAACTATATGATTTGCCTGAGAAGCTGGACAGGCCAAAAAAAATTAAATAAATTAAAAAAAAATTAAAAATCTACATTTACAGTTTGAACTGCACTTTAAAAAAAATGTTGCCTATTGTTCACACTCATAATGAAAAACGTAACGACAGATTTTTTTTGTTTTTTTTAATGCATCCTAACTCGTAAATTAAAGTCCGCTTACAGCGAAGCCAACGGGAGGCCCTTGTCACGCCAAATTTCTTCCCCCTACAAAAACCTTCCCACCTCCCCCATTTACTTCCGGGGTCATTTCCTCTTACGTAATTTCCTCTTACTTACGTCATTTCCTCTTACGTCATTGACAGCGATCGAAATTAACCCTGAAGTAGTGTTGACCCGTGGAAAACGAATCAAAAATCGTTTAATTCTCCGTCCTGTACGGTAGTCAAATGTGCAATGAGTATTTGTTCACATATGCATTCCCAAGGTAACACGATGTATGGGAAACATGAGTGCTGACGTAAAAACAACGAATGAAACTAAAAAAATTTAAGTTCACATAAATGTCATTTTAATTTAGTTCACTTACACAGAGAACTTAAAAACTGAATTTAACGAATAAATGTAGTTTTAATAAAGTTTGATAATGTTGATTGATAATGAGTTAACTTATTGTACACTGTTATTCATTTCCGCATATGTCCACGAGTCAAATGTGCAGTCAGGAATATCCTCAAGTTAATTTGTCCGATTAATACTTGTCTGATTAATACAGACGTTTTGTTAACGCTATATTATAAAAAAAAATAACAAATAAAAAAAAACAAGTATCCTTCCAGCGACGGGCAGTCAAAGCCGAAGTGCTATCGTAAGAGGAAATGACGTAAGAGGAAATGACCCCGGAAGTAAATGGGGGGGGGGAAGGTTTTTGTAGGGGGAAGAAATTTGGCGTGACACCCTCTTTTCCGCCCATAAAACCCAATAAAACAAAAAACATTCAAAAAACGCCAACAATACTCCATTTACATTTCGTGACTTGAATATTAACTGAGTATTAGTGATATAAACGCAGACGGACTATTTATGTTGACATGATCGACTGATCAGCTGTTTCTTCGCTTCCTTGCTCGTCAAACTTTATTGTAGATCAGACCTGGGCAAATTAAGGCCCCTTAAGCTTTTCAATCTGGCCCGCCGGACATTCCCAAATATTTTTTTTAGATCTGTAAGATGGAAACTGTAGCTGCTATTATGATGTGCAGTGAAGTTTTCAAATGACCGTAAGTCTTGAACTATACAAAGTATTTCAATGGTTGGAATCTGCGCTTTTGCATGATTTACTAGTTACTACGGTAATCTAAGTCACAGCCGCTCAGACGAGGCACCAAGCAGTGTGGGTGTGGTTTGTTTCCACAGAGTGTTTCCAGAGCGGCCAGCCTGAAAGGAGATTTTTGCAACAAAGTTCTGAAGCTTAGTGATATATCAGATATACTGTATCAGATCGTAAGTGGTTGTTTTTTTTGCTTTACCCTTTGCATTCATATTTCGCTGTGTTTGTTGCATTTTTGTTGCCTTCGCTTGATTGTAAAATATGCCGATCGAGAGGGGGTGTGACGTTCATATGTTGTCAATATTCAGTGTTTTATTGTTCATAAATAATATTGTAAATCCCACATTCTTTATTTTTCATGTACATTATGGATGTCTCATTCAGTAAAAAAAAACAAAAAATTCCATTCCGTGTTTTAAGGCGGTCTGTGTTAAGCATTCAATCAGACGTTATTATGAGGTTGTGACGACCGGGTCGCATGGTGATGCGGGGTTCGTTCTCCCAGGATGCAGACGGACTTCGGACAAAGCGTGCAGGTAGGAAATGATTTATTTTGGAAATAAATCAGACGGGAACAAACAAAAATGTGCTCATAGCACGGAAGACAAAAACTAAGGGGGCTAGCGTGGGAGCTAGCAAACAAAAGAGCCTAGCGTGGAAGCTAGTATATAAATAGCAGGAATCCTTACTGTCGTCGACTGTTGCATAAAGCAAATTAAGAAGCCAGACCGACTGACCGGCAAAGGCAGGATTAAATAGTGCTTCTGATTAGTGATCGGGAAACAGGTGAGCGTCCCGAACACCAATCAGAGACAGGTGGAAACAATAAGCACCCATGGCAACTAAAAACAAACTCAAGGGTGCACAAAAACAGGAACTGAGGGAGTCCAAAAACCAAACAGAACATGATCCGGGCAGCGGATCATAACAGAGGTTTTGTATTAGTGTTCCTAAAAATAGATATACCGGCCCCCAGACACATTTTTTTCTCAACATTGTTTAAATGTTTCTACATTAGGTAGAAACCACTGTCAGACACCAAGCTCGCTGTGCCACACCCTCACCTTGGGCTGGCCGAACCTCGCCGTCGGCACTAGTGGGACTTGCCGAAAATTATTACTCTCCTCTGGCAATGGTCGTGATTCTTCCACAGGTTCCCATTCGAAAACTTTGTTACGACTTTATTTCCTCTATTTAGCCATGTTTGAAGTCTTATCTGCGATGCGTAAGAACCGAGGACCTCAGTAAACTATCTCATCTCTACCGTGTTTATCTGTTTATCAGATTGGTCTAGCCCAGGGATGTCAACTAATTTTAGATCGGGGGCCACTTGGAGAAAAATCTACTCCCAAGTGGGCCGGACTGGTAAAATCACAGCACGATAACTTCAAAATAAAGAAGACTTCAGATGGTTTTCTTTGTTTAATAATAGAACAAGCACATTCTGTAAATGTACAAATCATAATGTTGTTGGGGTTTTTACACTTGCATGTTGCGGTTAATAGTATTGTACCTTATTTTGTCGTTATTTATACTTTCCGAATAAATTATGTGATAATATTTGTCAGTCAACTCATTAGTGTTCATTTTCAATCTATCCAGATAAAAAACATATATCAAAACAATTTACAGTATGTTATTTATGTAGTTTGCTCATTTTCCTCGACCGGTGCACTAACATCATGTGGTTTATTTTTTTTTACATACAGTATGTAGCATCATCTACAAAGATACAAAGAATTGCTATTGCAACATCTAGTGGACACATTTAGAACAGCATTTTCTTTCATTCAAAAATTTCGGCTAATTTTTATACTCTGCAAACTCACCACACGGGCCGGATAAAACCTGTTTGCAGGCCAGATCCGGCCCGCGGGCCGTACGTTTGACACCCCTGGTCTAGCCTCTTTTGAAGTGGGAAAAAGTTTTCTTTTGTTACTTTAATGAAAGACTGTACTATTTTTATAAGTTCCCTAACTTTGGAAGAATCACCGTGTGGGCGCTAGATCTACCTTCATGCAACATTACTGACACCTCGTGACCGGTCAGTGTACAGTACTATAAAATCACAATCTGTTTGTTTTTGTCTTATATTCATCATCATTCCAACCAACGTTTGTAAGATTTACAATACAACTAAAACAATTCATACTTACTAAACCGGGGCATTCAACCAATCGCAACATCTGTTCATGCTCAGACTTAGTTTGGTCAGATCTAGTCTGACTAGAACAGAGGCATGTCTCAATACTACGACTGTCTTCGACAAGGGATTTTCATAGTTGAATCGGATTCATTTGATTTTCACCATAAGCAAGGATCAGGCTAATCTATGCCGTTGTTTTTTGTTGTTGTTGTTCGTTTTAAAGGCCTACTGAAACCCATTACTACCGACCACGCAGTCTGATAGTTTATATATAAATAATGAAATCTTAACATTGCAACACATGCCAATACGGCCGGGTTAACTTATAAAGTGCAATTTTAAAATTTCCCGCTAAACTTCCGGTTGAAAACGTCTATGTATGATGACGTATGCGCGTGACGTCAATCGTTGAAACGGAAGTATTCGGATCCATTGGATCCAATACAAAAAGCTCTGTTTTCATCTCAAAATTCCACAGTATTCTGGACATCTGTGTTGGTGAATCTTTTGCAATTTGTTTAATGAACAATGAAGACTGCAAAGAAGAAAGTTATAGGTGGGATTGGTGTATTAGCGGCGGACTACAGCAACACAACCAGGAGGACTTTGAGATGGATAGCAGACGCGCTAGCCGCCGACCTCACCTTGACTTCCTCCGTCTCCGGGCCGCCGACGCATCTATGATCGTCGCTCCGTCGATCGCTGGAACGCAGGTGAGCACGGGTGTTGAGCAGATGAGGGCTGGCGTAGGTGGATAGCTAATGTTTTTAGCATAGCTCTGTGAGGTCCCGTTGCTAAGTTAGCTTCAATGGCGTCATTAGCAACAGCATTGTTAAGCTTCGCCAGCTTGGAAAGCATTAACCGTGTATTTACATGTCCATGGTTTAATGGTATTGTTGATTTTCTGTCTATCCTTCCAGTCAGGGGTTTATTTATTTTGTTTCTACCTGCATTTAAGCCAGATCTTAAGCTATCATGTTAGCTCCGTAGCTAAAGAGCTCCGCCGATGTATTCTCGTGGAGATAAAAGTCACTGTGAATGTCCATTTCGCGTTCTCGACTCTCATTTTCAAGAGGATATAGTCTCCGAGGTGGTTTAAAATACAAATCCGTGATCCACAATATAAAAAGGAGAAAGTGTGGAATCCAATGAGCCAGCTTGTACCTAAGTTACGGTCAGAGCGAAAAAAGATACGTCCTGCACTGCACTCTAGTCCTTCACTCTTACGTTCCTCATCCACGAATCTTTCATCCTCGCTCAAATTAATGGGGTAATCGTCGCTTTCTCGGTCCGAATCGCTCTCGCTGCTGGTGTAAACAATGGGGAAATGTGAGGAGCCTTTCAACCTGTGACGTCATGCTACTTCCGGTACAGGCAAGGCTTTTTTTTTATCAGCGACCAAAAGTTGCAAACTTTATCGTCGATGTTCTCTACTAAATCCTTTCAGCAAAAATATGGCAATATCGCGAAATGATCAAGTATGACACATAGAATGGATCTGCTATCCCCGTTTAAATAAAAACATTTCATTTCAGTAGGCCTTTAAGAGAGAAATAAGTCTATGGATGTTCTTATTCATCCAATTCATTATATTTGAGCAAGCTTCATCAGTTCATGCTCATGAACTTAAGATTGTTCAGATCTAGATCTGACACATCTTAACAAATGAATCAGATTCCACCATGAAAATCCTTAGTCGGAGACAACTCTAGTAATGAGACATGCCTCTGTTCAATCAATCAAAAAAAAATCTATCAAAGTGTATTTATTTAGCCCTTAATCACAGGTAGGGATGGTAATCGAAAACGCTTCCCTTAAAGACGACGCAGATAGGAATTAAGTCATTACGCAGCGTGCTTAGTGACGTCAGTTAGCAAAATGGTGGCAGCGTTGTTGCAACGTTACAAGAAAACATGCAACAACGCTACTTGTAATAATTGCAAGATTGCTATTTCCTCAACAGGAGGACCTACGAGCAATATGCTGATAAATTTGAACACATTTGAACATTTGGGGCGGTATAGCTCGGTTGGTAGAGTGGCCTTGCCCGCAACTTGAGGGTTTCAAGTTCGATCCCCGCTTCCGCCATCCTCTTCACTGCGGTTGTGTCCTTGGGCAAGACACTTTACCCCCCTGCTCCCAGTGCCACCCACACTGGTTTAAATGTAACTTAGATATTGGGTTTCACTATGTAAAAGCGCTTTGAGTCCCTAGAGAAAAGCACTATATAAATATAATTCACTTCACTTCACATAGCATGCAAGAATTATTAATGAATGTCGCGCTTTTGAACCGTGTCGATCTCATCCCAGCAGCAGTAACGCTAAATACAACAGGTACTAACTCACCACCTATCATGTTAGCACTATCATTTGTTAAATTGAAATGAATGCTTTCTCACATAGATGAGCAAGACGAAAGACAGATTCTGACTGGCTTCAGTTCATGTCTGCCGCCCGGCCCTATGGCGTCTCCTTTCACAGCGGCAGGGAAAAGTACACACAGGACAGACAAGCAGTGACTAAGGTTGTGGTCAAAAGCTTGAATCCATTTGACACAGTGCTCCTGATTTTTAAGAGATAAACGTTCAATTGTAGTCAGAGAAAAGTTGCATGTTTTCATGCAACCACATTTTCACTCAGTCATTTTCCATTACTCAGGTGAAACTCATAAAGTCAGCAATTTAGCTTCAAATGTGAAACTAATATATGGTATTAATTTTATTACATGCAAAATGAGGTATGTCAAGCCTCTATTTATTACAATTTTGATAATCATAACTTAGTTTTTGAAGACCCCACATTTTCTGAGATTTACAATGCAATGTTTTCATAAGCCGTAAGCCATAATCATCAAAATTACATCAAAAGAATATCTTGAATTGCATGTTATGTATATGATAGTTACTAAACAAACATAACATAAATCTAAACAAACCATTCCAATATTTAGAATTTCACCAGTATATGTTTTAGGTAAATGACAAACGATTTTTAAAAGTTCTAGAAATGTTACTAAATGTTACATTCTTGCCTAATTTCCACATATGTTTATCTTGTTAAATTCAACAGAATAATATAAATGTATTTTATTTCTGTTTGTTTTGTTTTATTTTGTACAGAATGTGTGCTTGCCACTTGCCTGTGCATGAACATTGCTGTATAAATAAAGTTTGGTTGGATTTGATTATTATTATATTTATTTTAAAGGTTTGTTTTTTCTATGCTATATGTGCCTCTGAAAACATCACTGTTGGCTTGTTAAGGTAATGTTACCTCTAAACTAGTGTGTATCTCAGCTGAGATCCGTATGAGCTGCAACAGTACTCAGTTGTAGTGCACTTTTCTGCCACTTGTGGCAGTAGTGACAATATAAAAAAAAAACAGAAGAATTCTGGAGCGAAAGTCATTGAAAAATGCAAAAATTAAGATTAAAGTGGTGAAGCTGTATATTAATTTACACTTTAATCGTATTTTTTAATGATTATTATTTATCATTAATTTAGTTGAAAGGTGTTTATTTTAGCACTAGATAATCGTATGCAAATGTATTTTGTATCATTTTTCATGAGTGCCTTCGTTTGCAAAAAATTTGATTGATATCTATTTTTGTAATAAGCCTGACCTAAGCCTTGATAATAATCTTTGTGATTAACACATGGTTTCATTTCATTTGTCAGTGGTGGAACATAGATTGACATGAGTTCCTAAAACATTATTTCCACCTGTTTCTGCTAATTTGTCAACTATTTATTTGGTAACCGTCTATTTTGGTGAATAATGATGACGCTTATGATAAGCGTCATCAATATTCGCCTTTATGCGACCGGAACACTATCTGAGTGATTTGTAATATAAAAACTCATATCAAAAATGTCTATAATATTGCTGACAGAAAAATAACTTCCATACCGTCTGATAAGCAAATCACACTACTATAGCTTGGTGTTGTCCCGATACCAATATTTTGGTACTGGTACCAAAATTATTTTTGGTACTTTTCTAAATAAAGGGGACCACAAAAAAATGCATTATTGGCTTTATTTTAACAAAAAATCTTACGGTACATTAAACATATGTTTCTTATTTCAAGTTTGTCCTTAATTAAAGTAGTGAACATACTAGACAACTTGTCTTTTAGTAGTAAGTAAACAAACAAAGGCTCCTAATTAGTCTGGGGTTGCGGACCGGTACTTTTCAGAGGCGGTATAGTACCGAATAAGATTCATTAGTATCACGGTACTATACTAATACCGGTATACCGTACAACCCTACTATAGCTTTGCAGTATAGGTGTGCTACTTAAACTTAATTGATGTAGTTTATTGGCTTAGTGTTATTTTAGAGTATTGTTTTGGGGCCACTGAAGACTGGATGCACTGACAAAAAGGTGGAGTATATTGGGGTTTTTTTTTATCTTCACTTATATAGTTTTCACCACCTATCTAAATTGATATTATTAGCACCTAAAGCTAATGCACGTGCATGTGTAACGTACATACGTAATTACGTCATTAAGCAGGAGAAGCCCTAAGAGGGCGGGATACACTGTGTAAAATACATTGTAAAGTTGGCGCCCTCTGGGCATCTGTGTAAATGTTGCAAACAGCCCCCGTAATGAGTTTCCCAGGAAATGGGTGGAGTCCCATTAATGAGTTGCAAAAGTCTTTCTCGTGTTACTTCCTTAAAATGAGATATTATTCTGAAAAGTACTTACCCTAATGCTCACATTTGTGTCCAAGTGGATAGAACTTAGTTGAATATGGTACACGGTGTCTTTAATCTCCTTTGTAACGAGCTCAATTTTCTTTGTAAACAATTGCATAAAGTCATCAGCCGAGTGGGTGGAGCGACTGGGAGAAGGCCCTTGTTGAGTTAGCGATGCTACTTTAGTAAACAAATATTCAGGATAATTTTGATTGAGACGGGTGAGATTGGTGTAATAATTAACTTTAGCTGAGGCAAGGGGGTGTTTGTGAGTTATTAAACTCTCTATATACCATTGTTGGTATATTCATTATTCCTACATTGTTGATACAAATTATTGTTACAGTGTAATAATTATTGTTACCTGTGGTAATGCCACGATGATACAACATCTGTATTATAATCCTTGAACAAAGTAAGAGTGAAACTCATGTGAATAATCACTGAATGGAGAACTGGGTGTGGGATTAAATAAATGATCTTCTTCCCACTCCCAAAACTGGACAATCATGCATTACATACTATACATCTGTGGTCCCCAACCACTGGACCGCGGCCCGGTACCGGTCCATGGACCGATTGGTACTGGGCCGCACAAGAAAAAAATATATATATATATTTATATATTTATTTATTTATTTATTTATTTTATTTTTTGTTTTGTTTATTAAATCAACATAAAAAACACAATATATACATTATATATCAATACAGTCTGCAGGGATACAGTCCGTAAGCACACATGATTGTATTTCTTTATGACAAAAAAAATAAAAAAAATAAAAATAGTTGGTTGGGGACCACTGCTATACATTACCTTTTGCACTATATTAATTTATATTATTATGTGTTGTCAACTTTGTACTTTTTTATGTCATTGCCTGAAATAATAATATATAATAATAAATAAATAAATGAAAAATGAAATGAATCTATCACTCCTTGCCAGACGGAAAACATCTAGTTTGGTTGCACGCCATTTGTGTTCCGGCTTTCTCCATGACTGTTTAAGAGCTCCGGTTTGTCCATAAACCAGGGGGTACACCTTTTTTTTGTTTTATCAGTACCACATTATCAATTGCGTTGCGCAGCTTATCATATGAGTCATCAGTGAGGTTATCGATAGAGCCCACGTAATTGGGGAACAGTGCCATTACCGAGGGCAGAACTAATATTACAGCTGCTAAAGTACTGGTTCTTATCAGAACATTGGCGATGGGTCAGAAGTTCATATTTTCTAATATAGTGATGGGAAATTGCTTTGGTACATGAAATTACCGAAGCTTTAGAGGTGATAACAACCCAGACAACTACAGTTAAGGTACAGTAATATCAATCAATCAAAGTTTATTTATATAGCCCTTAATCACAAGCGTCTCAAAGGGCTGCACAAGCCACAATGACATCCTCGGCTCAGATCCCACTTCAGGGCAAGAAAAAAACTCAACCCAATGGGGAAACGATGAGAAACCTTGGAGGGGATCGCAAACATGAGCTCATTTGGAATTTGACGCCAGCAACATGTTTCAAAAAAGCTGGCACAAGTGGAAAAAAAGACTGAGAAAGTTGAGGAATGCTCATCAAACACTTATTCGGAACATCCCACAGGTGAACGGGCTAATTGGGAACAGGCGGGTGCCATGATCGGGTATATAAACTCTCCTGAAGGAATCAATAAAGTACTATCTATCTATAAGCAGCTTCCATGAAATGCTCAGTCATTCACAAACAAGGATGGGGCGAGGGTCACCACTTTGTCAACAAATGCGTGAGCAAATTGTCCAACAGTTTAATAGCAACATTTCACAACGAGCTATTGCAAGGAATTTAGGGATTTCACATTCTACGGTCCGTATTATCATCAAAAGGTTTAGAGAATCTGGAGAAATCACGACACGTAAGCGATGATATTACGGACCTTCGATACCTCAGGCGGTAATGCATCAAAAAGTGACATCAGTGTGTAAAGGATATCACCACATGGGCTCAGGAACACTTCAGAAAATCACTGTCAGTAACTACATTTGGGCGCTACATCCGTAAGTGCAAGTTAAAACTCTCCTATGCAAAGCAAAAGCCATTTATCAACAACACCCAGAAACTTTGCCGGCTTCGCTGGGCCCGATCTCATCTAAGATGGACTGATGCAAATTGGAAAAGTGTTCTGTGGTCTTTCAAAATTGTTTTTGGAAACTGTGGACATCGTGTCCTCCGGACCAAAGAGGAAAGGGACCATGCAGAGTGTTATAGGCGCAAAGTTCAAAAGCCAGCATCTGTGATGGTATGGGGGTGTATTAGTGCCCAAGGCATGGGTAACTTACACATCTGTGAAGGCACCATTAATGCTGAAAGGTACATACAGGTTTTGGAGCAACATATGTTGCCATCTAAGCAACATTATCATGGACGCCCCTGCTTATTTCAGCAAGACAATGCCAAGCCACGTGTTACAACAACGTGGCTTCATAGTAAAAGAGTGCGCGTACTAGACTGGCCTGCCTGTAGTCTAGACCTGTCTCACATTGAAAATGTGTGCCGCATTATGAAGCCTAAAATACCACAACGTAGACTGTTGAACAACTTAAGCTGTACATCAAGCAAGAATGGGAAAGCATTCCACCTGAAAAGCTTCAAAATGTAGTCTCCTCAGTTCCCAAAAGTTTACTGAGTGTTGTTAAAAGGAAAGGCCATGTAACACAGTGGTAAAAATGCCCTGTGCCAACTTTTTTTGCAATGTGTTGCTGCCATTAAATTCTAAGTTAATGATTATTTGCAACAACAAAAACTAAGTTTCTCATTTTGACCATTAAATATATTGTCTTTGCAGTCTATTCAATTGAATATAAGTTGAAAAGGATTTGCAAATCATTGTATTCTGTTTTTATTTACGAATTACACAACGTGCCAATTTATACAGTCATGGTCAAAAGTTTACATACACTTGTAAAGAACATGATGTCATGGCTGTCTTGAGTTTCCAATAATTTGTACAAGTCTTATTTTTTTGTGATAGAGTGATTGGAGCACATACTTGTTGGTCACAAAAACATTCATGAAGTTTGGTTCTTTTATGAATTTATTATGGGTCTACTGCAAATGTGACCAAATCTGCTGAGTCAAAAGTATACATACAGCAATGTTAATATTTGGTTACATGTCCCTTGGCAAGTTTCACTGCAATAAGGCGCTTTTGGTAGCCATCTACAAGCTTCTGGCAAGCTTCTCCTTGAATTTTTGACCACTCCTCTTGACAAAATTGGTGCAGTTCAGCTAAATGTGTTGGTTTTCTGACATGGACTTGTTTCTTCAGCATTGTCCACATGTTCTCAATGGGGTTTAAGTCTCATCTGTTTCATCTGACCACAGAACTTTGTCCATGTGATGTCAGATGAAACACAAATTTAGCTGTTTGGCCACAATACCCAGCAATATGTTTGGAGGAGAAAAGGTTAGGCCTATAATCAATCAATCAATCAATCAATGTTTGTTTATATAGCCCTAAATCACAAGTGTCTCAAAGTGCTGCACAAGCCACAACGACATCCTCTGTACAGAGCCCACATACGGGCAAGGAAAAACTCACCCCAGTGGGACGTCGATATGAATGACTATGAGAAACCTTGGAGAGGACCGCATATGTGGGTAACCCCCCCCCCCCCCCCCCGACCGAAAGCAATGGATGTCGAGTGGGTCTGACATAATATCGTGAAAGTCCAGTCCACAGTGGATCCAACACATCAGCGAGAGTCCAGTCCATAGTGGGGCCAGCAGGAAACCGTCCCGAGCGGAGACGGGTCAGCAGCGCAGAGATGTCCCCAACCGATGCACAGGCTAGTGGTCCACCCGAGGTCCCAACTCTGGACAGCCAGCACTTCATCCATGGCCACCGGACCTGTGCAACTCCCCCTCCCCAAGGGAGAGGGGAGCAGAGGAGAGAAGAAAAGAAACGGCAGATCAACTGGTCTAAAAAGGGGGTCTATTTGAAGGCTAGAGTATACAAATGAGTTTTAAGATGGGACTTAAATGCTTCTACTGAGGTAGCATCTCTAACTGTTACCGGGAGGGCATTCCAGAGTACTGGAGCCCGAATTAGTTAATCCCAATAACACCAATCCTACCGTCAAGCATGGTGGTGGTCGCATCTGTGTGATCATGTTTTGTTTAAGTTATGTTCTACTTGGTTTTGGACTCTTTTTAGTTCCTGCTTTTCATTCCCTTGTCTTGTTTCCATGGTTACCCATTAGTTTCACCTGTTCCACGTTTGGACTCATTGTGCACTCTTGTTTGTCACCATAGCAACCCATTAGTTTTCACCTGTCCTCACGACTCACGCACCTGTCTTTAATCATGTCTGTGTTATTTAAGTCCATTGTTTTCCTGTTGTTCGTCCTGGCGTCCTCACACATTCAGTACTCTGCTTCATGTCGTGTCACAGTTCTCTATGTCAAGTAAGTTTGTGTTTATTGTTCATAGTTTTTGTGCCCACGTGCATGTCTTTTGTTTCATAGCCAAGTTTGTTACCTCCTCTGTGAGCGCCTTTTGTTTATTTCTTTTTTATTGTTAAATAAACATGTATTCAAATTCACGCCTCGCACGCGCCAATTTTCCTTTGCACCACGGGAGAACAAACCACGCCACAGACCCAGTCCTGACAGTGGTAGTATTATGCCCTGTTTTGCTGCCAATGGAACTGGTGTTTTACAGAGTGTTAATGGGACAATGAAAAAGGAGGATTAACTCCAAATTTTTCAGGACAACCTAAAATCATCAGCCCGGAGGTTGGGTCTTGGGCGCAGTTGGGTGTTCCAACAGAACAATGACCCCAAACACACGTCAAAAGTGGTAAAGGAATGGCTAAATCAGGCTAGAATTAAGGTTTTAGAATGGCCTTCCCAAAGTCCTGACTCAAACGTGTGGACAATGCTGAAGAAACAAGTCCATGTCAGAAAACCAACAAATTTAGCTGAATTGCACCAATTTTGTCAAGTGGAGTGGTGAAAAATGCAAGCAGAAGCTTGCCAGAAGCTTGTGGATGGCTACCAAAAGCGCCTTATTGCAGTGAAACTTGCCAAGGGACATGTAACCAAATATTAACATTGCTGTATGTATACTTTTGACCCAGCAGATTTGGTCACATTTTCAGTAGACCCATAAAATTCATAAAAGAACCAAACTTCATGAATGTTTTTTGTGACCAACAAGTATGTGCTCCAATCACTCTATCACAAAAAAATAAGAGTTGTAGAAATTATTGGAAACTCAAGACAGCCATGACATAATGTTCTTTACAAGTGTATGTACACTTTTGACCACGACTGTATATTCAAATAACTTGAATTGTCAGTCAAAAGTGAGCATTATTATCCATCTCGCATCGACGCCATCCGATTGTGTGTGCCTAATGTCTGCACAATGTTGTGGCCAGCGAGTGTATATGCAGAATGCACAATATCCTGTGGCTTTTAGCGGTAGCACTTTGCGTTCGTCCCCCCCTCTCTGACTCATCCTCTCCTCCGGCGATGCTCTTTGCTGCTGATTGATGGATGCGTCAGGTATGATGGGGCATCATAGCGTCATGTGACTGCAGCAGATGGCACAACCGAGTATCAGAGCGGGTTCACCTGCTGTTTGCTCTCCTGCATTACTGCGATCAAATGCCGCCGAGGGAGCGCGGCGGAAGGGAAATGGAAAGAGCGGGCGGGGAAAGTTACAGACGAGTGACACGAAAATATTGGAGATAAGACGACATAGTTGAGGGGGGGGGGATTGTGCGGAGGTGATGCAAAAAAGGGAAGAAACGGTGTAATTGAACGCACCGTATCAATGATCTCTGTTCTTCTTCTCTCTCAGCCAGTCTCAAATAATCATCTCATAATGACGGGATGTGCTCGAGCAGCCATTTAACACCCGTTCCAGACCAGTGGATAAGTACAGATAGAGGCAACACAAAGTAACTATGACTGATCACTCGGCCTGGTGTCTCCAAGGGACATCCTCTGCGTAATTCTCTTAGTGAAGCCTAATGTCATTTATCCTACAAATAGACATATGACCCCGCAATAACCGTGTCACTCGGAGTTCAAGACTGCGGCGTGAGTGCATTCAAAGGACACGGTGCACAGTGAATATCATTGGCCGCGGTTAGCGTGCGTACATAAACACGCACTGTACGTCGCACTGTAGTGCGTGGCGGCTGAATTCACAGACACAGATAAGGAACGCCATTCACACGTATACATTACATATGCGTAAGCGTGCAGTGCTGACTAATAGAAGCGCTCCGCGAGGCCCCCGACGAAAGTATAAAACGCGTTATCAGTGATGAATTCCACCGCCGCGACCCACCTTGACGGCGGTCCAAGCGCCGCCATCCTCCTCCGCCGCTATCTGGCCTCTCCAGCCCCGCTCCCAGGCGGTGAGAGAGTGAGTGGCAGCTGTGTGTAAACACCGGTGCCAATATGTCACCGCCACCAATCTGCACTCCCCGGGGATTCTACCAGGAGTTCAGCCCGAGTATCACACCGCAGAGAAAACAATTTCTGCTGCCAATACTCCCACGCACATGAGAAATGTTTTAATATTCGCCGCTGCTTTATGGCCGCGCCTGTGACAGTGATGGAGAAAATGTCAGCTTTTTTCCCCACCCTTAAATGCCACTCTTTGTCTCAGTCTGTTCCCTTTCATTGATCTCTGCCTCTGCTTCCCGATCAATAACGTCCGCCAAACAGTTTCTTGTTTGGTTCCTCTCAAAGCTTTCAGCCACGCAGGATTTCACACTTTGCTTTCCGTGCTAATTAGTTGTCCAGGAGGAGCAGCAGTCTGCAAGGCCGAAATGGCACTTTAATTACAGACGGCAGTGGGTTTTTTATACGAAAATGGTGGCGCACAAAAACTACTCTTTTACTGTCCAATATATTTTTTCTATCTTTAAACTGCACACAATTGACAAAAAATATGAATGAATGAATTACCCCAACTAATAAAGATCATGTACTGTATTCAAGGCATGATAATAACCACCAGAAATTAACTATTAACTACTATCAACATCATTAAAAAAAAAGTATATGTTTTTCTATTGGCATTGATGAAACCTTTTTATTAGCTTCCGCCATTATCACAATTAAACATTTTTGATATATATATATTTTTTTTAATCTTTTACATTTGTATGTAGTTTTGGTCTGTTGTGTGGAATGTTTGGGTTGAAGATGATTAGCGGCATAAAAATTGTGGATTTGATGTGTTATAATGTGCACAATTCAGAACCATTTCAAGTGATTAGGGTGTTGTTGTCAATACACCCACCTGGCAGGACTTTGAAGATAACCAATTGCTGACGCGGACCCGCCCTGCACTCTGCACTCTGCCTAGGCTAAATCGCAAGGTTGTCATCCCACTGTCCAGCACAGCTCTTAAGGCATCATGTTTTGATGATGTTATAAATGTTATTTTATAACACAACAATCATTGTTGAACATTTTCTTCCCATGGATTTGTCATAGTACAAAAAATATATCGAATCAAATTCAGTTCAATTGAATTTAAAAAGTAAAATAACTTGTTTCACATGTATACATATATATGGTACATACTTAATATCCATACATATACAGTATATAAACATATACATATATATACAAGGACATACATGCATACATACATATGTATATACAGTATACATATGCACATATATAAATGATGTATGTACATACACTACCGTTCAAAAGTTTGGGGTCACCCAAACAATTTTGTGGAATAGCCTTCATTTCTAAGAACAAGAATAGACTGTCGAGTTTCAGATGAAAGTTCTCTTTTTCTGGCCATTTTGAGCGTTTAATTGACCCCACAAATGTGATGCTCCAGAAACTCAATCTGCTCAAAGGAAGGTCAGTTTTGTAGCTTCTGTAACGAGCTAAACTGTTTTCAGATGTGTGAACATGATTGCACAAGGGTTTTCTAATCATCAATTAGCCTTCTGAGCCAATGAGCAAACACATTGTACCATTAGAACACAGGAGTGATAGTTGCTGGAAATGGGCCTCTATACACCTATGTAGATATTGCACCAAAAACCAGACATTTGCAGCTAGAATAGTCATTTACCACATTAGCAATGTATAGAGTGTATTTCTTTAAAGTTAAGACTAGTTTAAAGTTATCTTCATCGAAAGGTGCAGTGCTTTTCCTTCAAAAATAAGGACATTTCAATGTGACCCCAAACTTTTGAACGGTAGTGTATATATACATACACACACACGCACACACACAAACACACACATACCGACAAACAAACTTTTAAAAAATTATCACAGTTAAAGGAATGTATAATTAACGCGTTTTTGCATTAACTTTGACAGCCCATATATATACATAGATATATACACATACACATACACCCAGACACACACACACATATATACACGTGTGTTTATGCACATTATATACACACACACGCACACAAAATCCAAAACCAGTGAAGTTAGCACGTTGTGTGAATCATAAATAAAAACAGAGTACAATGATTTGCATATCCTTTTTAACCTATATACAATTGAATAGACTGCAAAGACAATATACTTAACGTTCGAACTGGTAAACTTTGTTATTTCTTGTAAAAATTAGCTCATTTGGAATTTGATGCCTGCAACATGTTTAAAAAAAAGCTGGCATAACTGGAAAAAAAGACTGAGAAAGTTGAGGAATGCTCATCAAACACTTATTTGGAACATCCCACAGGTGAACAGGCTAATTGGGAACTGGTGGGTGCCATGATTGCCCTTCAGAAAACCACTGTCAGTAACTAAAACTCTGCTATACAAAGCGAAAGTTAATTTATCAACAACACCCAAAAACACAGCCGACTTCCCTGGGCTCATCTAAGATGGACTGATGCAAAGTGGAAAAGTGTTCTGTGATCTGACGAGTCCACATTTCAAATTGTTTTTGGAAACTGTGGACGTCGTGTCCCCCGGACCAAAGAGAAAAAGAACCATCGAGACTGTTACAGGCGCAAAGTTCAAAAGCCAGGATCTGTGATGGTATGGGGGTGTATTAGTGCCCAAGGCATGGGTAACTTACACATCTGTGAAGGCTGAAAGGTACATACAGGTTTTGGAGCAACATATGTTGCCATCCAAGCAATGTCTTTTTCATGGACGCCCCTGCTTATTTCAGCAAGACAATGCCAAACCACATTCTGTACAGATTACAACAGAGTGGCTTCGTAGACTAGTCTCTTTGTGTGTTTACTTACTTGTTACAGGTTGGGTTTTGTTTCTTAACCCCACTGTTCGTGCCACTGTTTGACAAGCTCATTGCTAGTTCAGTATCGGGTATTGCTCTCAACTTTTAAGACCAACTTTTTTCAAAGCTAACTGAAGTGCCTGTGACCATTTTTTGATTCTTAATTCTTAATTTGTGTTACAAGCAACCCCACCATTAGTTGGCGTAGCAAATGTCACAATGAAGCCCGTAAGATCCAACAAAAACATCTGGTCTTACTTGCATTAGCTTACAGCTTGAGATCAACATCTGTTTTATTTTTCAAGCACTGGCACTAAGAAAGTGAAGGTTGAGTACTGAGGATAAGAGGTGGATGATATTTTTTGAATAAAAGAAAGATATCATCAAAAACATGACCGAGAGTGTCGCTAATTTGGCGAAGCAGTTCAAGCGTATCACAGCTCGTCTGCACCATCCTGAAACAGAATGAGTTTAACACCAGCTAAGAATGTTAAAATAATATCTAAACGGTGGACTTTCATCAAAGGAAATATGGAAAAGCTGCTGATGATGTGTTTGATGGCAAGAGAGCTAGGAAGAAACACTTTTGAATTCCACTCTCCTAAGTAAATACTTATTATATTAGACTTAGACTTCCTTTATCATTCAAATTTGAACTTTACAATACAGATAAGAACAAAATGGTTGCATTAGCTCGTTGTAGTGCAGGACAAAAGAGCAATAAGGTGCAGAGTGTTTGCATTTACAAAATATTACTTTATACTACCACATCATATTTCTTAACTAAACGTATACTTCTCTTTTAAAAATGCATGTTACATGTAAACATGGTGCTGTTTTGGAGGGGACCACTCATCAATTAAATTGATTTAAAGTTAATTGCAATGGGTGACGGTAATTTGAGATACAACTGTTTTAAGTTTAGAGCTCCGTCACAGAAGCAATTAAGCTCGTAAGTTGAGGTTGTGTGTGTTTTGATCTTGACACCAGGATGCAAAGACAGAAGACGGTGTGCAGGTAAAAAAAAAATTGTTTACAAAACTTGGGTGTGCACACAAAAAGCAAAAATAGTGCAACATGGAGAATCACAATCGAGTACACAGCATATAACAGTACAGCACAAAGATCAACCTCACAGGAAGACAGGACCGGCAATTAAAGCCTCTCGATTGGCAACGAGGAACAGGTGAGTCTTGATTGCCAATCAGGGACAGCTGAGGAAGCCAGCGCCCAGACAGAAGAAATAGTGGCAAAAGGAGGCAAATAGGAAATGAAAACAAAAATAAGTGCGCCGCACAGGAAATAACACAAAATGCCAGCAATTAATGATACCTGTCATGAGAGATGACGACAGAGGTACTATTATAGAATAGAATAGAACGTTTTATTGCCATTGTACAACAACAAAACATGTTGCGACAAAATTACAAATACAAAAACAAGACAATATAAAAACAAAAACAATATAAAATATAAATATTGAGGTATCTAAAAAGCTTTTAGAAAGCTACATTTAGGATTGAGGCAGATTTTTTTTTTTTTTTAAAGTATTATTATTATATATATATATATATATATATATATATATATATATATATATATATATATATATATATATATATATATATATATATATATATATATATATCATACTATAATTTAGGTAAAATAATTATTTAAAACTTTTCATCAAATTTGTGAATTTAATTTGATACATGTTTTGGACTACAACAAATTA
The DNA here is from genome assembly GCF_033978785.1 of Entelurus aequoreus. Lineage (NCBI taxonomy): Eukaryota > Metazoa > Chordata > Actinopteri > Syngnathiformes > Syngnathidae > Entelurus > Entelurus aequoreus. Next base: position 12,799,274 of record NC_084754.1, on the reverse strand, counting down.
ATGCATACATTTTTTTTATTTTATTTTTTTGTCCTGTCCAGCTACTCAGGCAAATCATATTATCGATGTAGATGCCCGTATCGGCTGTACAGATTTACTTTACAAAAGAGAATTGTGGGATACTTCTCTTGTTGCCTTGTTTGTATTTGACTTTATTAAATTGATTTATATTATTATTATTATATTATTAGGGGATAGAAAGAGAAAAAAAGGAAGACAGAGGGAGAAATTGCCTGGACAAGAGGAGGATAAGACAGAGAGACAACAACAACAACAAACACAACAATAACAAGAACAACAGAACAACATCAGCGAATAGGATAAGTACAAATATGATGGTAAAAGTGATAGCAAAGAAGCAGTTAGTGAAATAAATATTAATAACAGAGAAATGACAATGAGCATTATTACACTACAAATGGACAATACAAATACCAATAGAAATAGCACTATTAATAATGAATAATAATAATTTACCTCTATTATCAACAATACAACTGTTTCAAATGCAACAATACAGATATGTGATGATAACTTGAAATACAAAAGAAAGCAGATAAATGGAGGAGAAGAAGGAGAAACGAACTGTATTAACCTTGTAGATTGTTATAGTATTAATAGATTAAGCTTTGTCAGTAGGCTGTGTTTTAACCAGTTTCTCCTAGGGCAACAACGTTAATATATGTTTGATGCAACGTGATTATATGCATTACTGTATGTAAAGCATACATTTTTAAATATTCCCAACTCTGTTTTCAACCAGGATTCGATCACGGTACCACACTACTTTGGTTTGCGTATGCAAACTCAGTAGCCTTGTGGTTAGAGTGTCGGTAGGTCATGAGTTCAAACCCCGGCCGAGTCATACCAAAGACTATAAAAATGGGACCCATAACCTCCCTGCTTGGCACTCAGCATCAAAGGTTGTTATTGGGGGTTAAAAATCACCAAAAAATGTTTCCCAAGCGTGGCCACCGCTGCTGCTCACTGCTCCCCTCACCTCCCAGGGGGCGAACATGGGAGATGGGTCAAATGCAGAGAGTAATTGCACCACACCTCAATCATTGGTACTTTTACTTTACTTTAATATGGCAATCATGTCATTATATTCTTATGTTCACGGTAAAATGAAATACGAAGCACTCTGTCAATCATAAATTGACATTTTTCATGCGCTTCCTCTCGCAAAAGCGCATGATCTGAGTTAAGGGAGAGACGGTCCTGGGAATGTGCATAGCAAATCCATTTTCAAAAGCATGATGCAATAGTAGCAACACAATCAACTATGGTTGAGGTTCTGAATGTTTTTCTGAGCTTTTTTTTTCTTCCCCCCAAATAATATCGAGCCAAAAAGAACAGCAATGTCTCCTTTCTTCCCTCCAGCCTCTCCACAGTCAGGGCTATTGATAGCAACTGACCCAAACTTGCACCCTCGCAGGGTGAAGGGTAATACAGTCCCCATGTTGTCGCCCAGACTCGCTCCCCCCACCCCTGGTTCCAGCAGCAAAGAGAAAGAAACAAAGAAAAAAAACAGTTTTAATCTCCACTCGGATTGGGGATGTGCTTCATCAATTGTGGCCCCAGGATTTAGATGTTGACCGGCGCCTGTGTCCACCATGATCCCCCTGACAGACATAGTAAGTGGTCCTTTTTTTTTTCTTTTTTTTTTTTAAGTCAAAAGATGATTGAAATGTTGGGATCAACTCCAGAGCAACAATAGGTCCATTTTGCTGAAACGTCCAGGGTCATTCAGGGGACATCAGGCAGAGACATGATAAAACATAACGCATCGCTTCCTTTACACGTTGACACCGCAGATAATTAATGCTTTGTCCTGACAAAAAAAAAAAAAAATGTCTTCCATTCCTGAGGCTCAGAGAGGGAGGGAGTAGGGGAAAGAGTATGAAAGCCATCCGGGATAGCGTTTGTAATACGCGTCGATACCTACACACACATGAAGTTTATAAAGCGTATTGTAGCACGCCGTGAATTCATTAGCTCGTAAAAAAACAACAATAGATTAAGCATAAATCTGGAAGGGCATCCATAATAAAGACAGGAAGCAGATGTACAATACCTGGAAGCAGCAAAAGTTGACACATTCAGCAGGTTGACGCGGTAGCAAACAGCACTTTACAGCTCACTCCGGCCATTTGAATGTTTTCCCTGCGGTCCACTACAGCCCCAATCAATATTTACAACATGAGCAATGGTCTTCTAAATCCTGTGTCACAGCTCGCAGGGCCATCCACACAACAACAACAACAACTACCTTGTCGTACATCAGCAAACACTAAATGGTTTGGGGACACGCGTGGTGACATACTGATTTATTCTCGAGATACTAGTTTGAGCTGAGCTGATCTCAGGTCAGCGACATCCCTTTTTGTTTCTAGTTTCCAAGAAAAAAAAAAACAATAATTCAACTTCATTTTGGGCCCCTTTTCTGCAGAACTTATCATGAAAAATTATCACTTTAATTTGTTCCACAAAATATACAAGTATAGAAACTACAAAACCCCAAACCAGTGAAGTTGGCACGTTGTGTAATTCGGAAATAAAAACAGAATACAATGATTTGCAAATCCTTTTCAACTTATATTCAAATGAATAAACTGCAAACACAAGATATTTAATGTTCAAACTGAGAAACTTGATTTTTTTTGTGCAAATAATAATTTACTTAGAATTTAATGGCACCAACACATTGCAAAAAAGTTGGCTCAGGGGCATTTTTACCACTGTGTTACATGGCCTTTCCTTTTAACAACACTCAGTAAACGTTTGGGAACTGAGGGGACCCATTTTTTAAGCTTTTCAGGTGGAATTATTTCCTATTCTTGCTTGATGTACAACTTAAGTTGTTCAACAGTCCGGGGTCTCCGTTGTCGTATTTTACGCTTCATAATGCGCCACACATTTTCAATGGGAGACAGGTCTGGACTACAGGCAGGTCAGTCTAGTACCCGCACTCTGTTACTATGAAGCCACGCTGTTGTAACACGTGCAGAAAGTGCTGAAATAAGCAGGGGCGTCCATGAAAAAGACGTTGCTTGGATGGCAACATAGGTTGCTCCAAAACCTGTATGTACTTTTCAGCATTAATGGTGCCTTCACAGATGTGTAAGTTACCCATGCCTTGGGCACTAATACACCCCCATACCATCACAGATGCTGGCTTTTCAACTTTGCACCTACAACAGTCCGGATGGTTCTTTTACTCTTTGGTCCGGAGGACTCAATCTCCACAGTTTCCAAAAACGATTTGAAATGTGGACTCGTCAGACCACAGAACACTTTTCCACTTTGCATCAGTCCATCTTAGATGAGCTCGGGCCCAGCGAAACCGGCAGCATTTCTGGGTGTTGTTCATAAATGGCTTTCGCTTTGCATAGTAGAGTTTTAATTTGCACTTACAGATGTAGCGACAAACTGTCGTTACTAACAGCGGTTTTCTGAAGTGTTCCTGAGCCCATGTGGTGATATCCTTTACACACTGATGTCGGTTTTTGATGCAGTACAGCCTGAGAGATCGAATGTCACAGCCATGCCGCTTACGTGCAGTGATTTCTCCAGATTCTCTGAACCTTTTAATATTACGGACCGCAGATGGTGAAATCCCTAAATTCCTTCCAATAACTGGTTGAGAAATGTTATTCTTAAACTGTTTGACAATTTGCTCACACATTTGTTCACAAAGTGGTGACCCTCGCCCCATCCTTGTTTGTGAATGACTGACCATTTCATGGAAGCTGCTTTTATACACAATCATGGCACCCACCTGTTCCCAATTAGCTTGTTCACCTGTGGGATGTTCCAAACAAGTGTTTGATGAGCATTCCTCAACTTTCTCAGTCTTTTTTGCCACGTGTGCCAGCTTTTTTGAAACATGTTGCAGGCATCAAATTCAAAATGAGCTAGTATTTGCAAAAAATAACAAAGTTTACCAGCGAGTAGTAATACGCGAGAAAGAAGGTGCGAATCTGGTAACAAATGAAGGAAGAATTAGTTCCTAAGAAAAAACAGCACAGGGTCCATCGTCTAGCGGTGGTTTGTTTTAAAGCGGGAATATGACGAACAGACAACCGTAATTTGTCAAGTGTGGGGCAAAAGCGTTGCTACAAAAAGTGGCATTACTGCTAATGTGTAGCATCATTTGAAAAGTCACCCGCTAGATAATGAAGAGTGCTTGAAACTCTGCATGTCAACATCTCCGTTCGGTGCCACACCCACAAAATGCTGAGGCAACCATGTCCAGATCAACACAGTATGAAAAAAATAGTCAAGAACAGAAGGAGATAACGTCCGCAGGAACCTACCACATAGCGAAGGATGTACACTATTTGAGTTCCTATTATGCAGCTCATTTTTATTTGACACTTATTGAAATATCTTGTGTGACATCATGCACAAAAGTGCACTTTATTTGTTTTAAACTATTGCGGTGGCGTTCTGTACAAAAAGTGCACTTTAATTTAGTGTTGTTTGGATATGTCATCTTAGTGACATCATGCACAAAAGTGCACTAATAGCTTGTTTTAAAATGTCTGACAAATCTTGCACTTTCTGTTTTGAAATGACCTGAATGTTTGTGCCACTGCTTAATAACTGTTTAATAAATACACTTTTGGTCAATTGACTTAGTTGGGATTTCCCTCTCTGCATGAAAGTTTAAAGGCCTACTGAAATGAATTTTTTTTTATTGAAACTGGGATAGCAGATCTATTCTATGTGTCATACTTGATCATTTTGCGATATTGCCATATTTTTGCTGAAAGGATTTAGTAGAGAACAACGACGATGAAGATCGCAACTTTTGGTATCTGACAAAAAAAAGCCTTGCCCCTACCGGAAGTAGCGTGACGTAGTCAGTTGAACATTTCCGCAAAGTTCCCTATTGTTTACAATGATGGCGGCCAGAAGTGAGAGCGATTCGGACCGAGAAAGCGACGATTTCCCCATTAATTTGAGCGAGGATGAAAGATTTGTGGATGAGGAAAGTGCAAGTGAAGGACTAGTGGGGAGTGGAAGCGATTCAGATAGGGAAGATGCTGTGAGAGGCGGGTGGGACCTGATATTCAGCTGGGAATGACTACAACAGTAAATAAACACAAGACATATATATACTCTATTAGCCACAACACAACCAGGCTTATATTTAATATGCCACAAATTAATCCCGCATAACAAACACCTAGGTGTTTGTTATGCTAGCTCCTAGCTCCTAGCTCCTAGCTCCCGTCCATATAACCCGCCAATACAATTCAAACACCTGCACAACACACACAATCACTCAGCCCAAAGGACCGTTCACCTAACCCAAGGTTCATAAAGCTTATATATTTACCCAAAGTTAAGAACGTGACACGCACGTACGGGCAAGCGATCAAATGTTTGGAAGCGCAGCTGCGTACTCACGGTAGCACGTCTGCATCTGTGTATCTAAATCAAAGTAATCCTGGTAAGAGTCTGTGTTGTCCCAGTTCTCTACAGGCGTCTGTGTATCGAAGTCAAAGTCCTCCTGGTAAGAGTCTCTGTTGTCCGAGTTCTTCGATCTTGACTGCATCTTTCGGGAATGTAAACAATGAAACACCGGCTGTGTTGTGTTGCTGACTTCCTTTGCAAAATACTCCGCTTCGCACCGACAACTTTCTTCTTTGCTTGCTCAGCTTCTTTCTCCATAATGCAATGAACAAATTGCAACAGATTCACCAACACAGATGTCCAGAATACTGTGGAATTATGAAATGAAAACAGAGCTATTTTGTATTGGCTTCAATGGGGTACCGATACTCCTGTTTCACTGGCTACGTCACGCGCATACGTCATCATCCAAAGGCGTTTTCAACCGGAAGTTTAGCGGGAAATTTAAAATTGCACTTTATAAGTTAACCCGGCCGTATTGGCATGTGTTGCAATGTTAAGATTTCATCATTGATATATAAACTATCAGACTGCGTGGTCAGTAGTAGTGGGTTTCAGTAGGCCTTTAAAATGAGCATATAATAATGCAGTATGAACAAGAATGTTTTAATGTAGACACATAGAATCATCATACTGCTGTGATTACATGCATCAAGTGTTAATTCAAGACTAAGGCAAAATATCGAGAGATATATCGTGTATCGTGACATGGCCTAAAAATATCGAGATATTAAAAAAAGGCCATATCGCCCAGCCCTATTCTGGATCATCATTTGTCCCAAATTAGCAATTGACTCTCATGAAGTCTGCCATGAGTAGTTGTTGTTCTTGTTGAAGGAAATAGCGAGCGTTTTGATGCGTCTGTGAAAATAATACGCCGCCATATGCTTAAAATAACCTAAATATTACATGTTATTATGAATGTGCCTGTTACTACATTACATATATATTACAGTATGTATACATGATAGAGGTTTATGGATGTTTTTAGAGCGCATTGTAGGCAGAATAGAGCAAATCCCATTATCCATTGTGAGCTGATATTTGCTAGCCATAGCATAAGGATTGTGAATGATTGACAAAATTCCCAAAAAAGTACAGTTCCTCTTTAAAACTGAGACATATTACTGAATTCATTTTTTGTCTACAGTTATTTATATGTAATGTATCTCTCACATGATCTCTCCATTGATATTGTTTGTCCTAAATACATAAATTATTCAACTTGTTCAATGTTTTTACCATCTATTTGCATATGAATTGTGGACATTTTGATATTCTTCCTTGTATTGTGGATGGTCTTGGTCTGTTTTGCTATCATCTACATTCCATTGATTTTTTTCCTCTGTTGTTGATGGTATGCAATAGGTATTGCAGATCACTTTCATTTCCAGAAAATCGTGCAGTTTCATCTGCATTCATGTCTCAGGTTGTTGATATTTTGACCTCACATTTGCAATGATTTTAAAGATTTGTTCAGTGTGCATTTAAAAGAAGGATGGGGATTGAATGCATTCTTCTTGCACACCTCTCCTTATATGTATTGCATCAGAAAAACGGAATCAAATCAGATTTTACACATGCTTAATGTGAATGCCAACAATTGAATATTTATTTGTTTAGGTTGGTAGTTTGTAATATTCTAAAAAAATTTCACGATTGACTCGATTAAAGGCTTTCCCAGACGCAAATGTCTTTGTACAAAGAAGAAATTGTTCCATAATGTTTCTAATAAAAAATATACCTTCTCCTGTTAATTTCCTGTCATGTATCTGATAGATATGTCTCCATTGTTATTCTTAATCTGTTCATTAATATAGGCAATACAATCTTTAATACAATTCACATAATAACCTATTCAAAATGCATATTGGTCTATCTCAGTCAACTTAATTTTTTTTTTGTACAAGGTTCCAAAGGTGAAGATGACTCATTTGAGTAACATGACTGGATGGATGGACTGAAAGTAACAGGAGTGAGTTTTTAGCACATAATTATCAAATAAATGAAATGTAGCTACATTGCATTATTGCTAGTAACATGCAGACACTAAGCACACTACAGTTATTTAACAAATAATGGTATTTTAAAAATCATTAAAATAATTAAGGTAAGTGCTGATTCACGGATAAAATGTCATCTTATATACAGAAAAACAAATAAGCAAACTCACTTTTGGCCTGCTCATCGCCTACACAGAATATGGATAATGCAACTTCCTGTGGACCACGGGACCTATGAAATATTGGAATATTCCTGTCGCGTCTGGGTCGCATTTTACTGTGCGGATGATTCTCCCAAGATTCAGCAGGAACGTTCAGGTAAGGAAATGATTTATTCCTCATAAATCATTCAAAATACCAAAAGACAAGATACAAAACTAAAGAGACGCGTGCCGATCACACGGGGAGCTAAGGCAAAATTTAGCACAGGAATCGTGAGCAAAGAAGTAAGAGATCATTAAACGTAACTGTTGCGTAAAGCAAACAAGACAGCCAGACAGTGTGTGATGAAAAACAGGAATAAGTATCTCTCTGATTAGTAATCAGAGGCAGGTGAAACTAATCAGCACCCATGGTAACTAAAACACAAACCCAGGTGTGCGGAAAACAGAACTGAAGGAGTCAAAAACTAAACAAAACATGATTCGGGCAACGGATCATGACAATCCCACCTTTTTTAGAGTAACACTAGTGAAGGAAAACCAAACAACAAAACTAACACAAAAGCCTTTTTTTTAAGATATACTGACTTACTTAAAACATACACTAAAAGTATAGTTAAAGTAACACAAATTTGTAATGAATATTACCTTTTACAACTTGTCCAACTTCAGGGTGTAGGGAGAAGCAACACATGCTATTTTTTCCAGTGTCAAGGTAGTTTAATTACATATTTTAAATTGTACTTATTAAACATGTAATCACAACAATGTGCAGGACACTTTACTTAATTCAAATAAATAACTGCTAATATAATTGTATTGTGCATTTATACATTGTATTTCCCTGGGGCGTGGATGTCCACAAGTAATTACAGTATAGAAAAATATTGTGTCTATTTAAAAAATGTTATACTAGCAAGTTAAAATTGTCTGGAGCAAGTAGACCAAATTGTATTTAAATTTACTGCTTCACATCATTTGCTATATTGCATAATTGTCTGAAAATTGCCTTTGCCTTCGTTTATTGACATTACAATTTATCTCATATTTAATGGGCAGCATCCTTCAATATCTACACAGCATAAAAAACAGGAAACCATCAGACAAATAGAAGGGCACTTAGTAAGGATGCCAAGGTGAAAGGATTGTGGTCAGCATATCAGCAAAAGGGATTCCTGGCAAGGATCAGTTTCAAACGTTTTATTCACACTGGTATGTACTGTATACAAATAAAGTGTATTTGTTGAGAAAATCGAATTACTTTGTTAAAGGGTTAAAAGTAGTGTTGTCAAACAACTAAGGGCCTGTTCTACTTAAGGTTTGCGAGCTTCACGCACACCAGTGAAGTGAAAACCATTTCAGGTGACTACCTCTTGAAGCTCATCGAGAGAATGCCAAGAGTGTGCAAAGCAGTAATCAGAGCAAAGGGTGGCTATTTTGAAGAAACTAGAATATAAAACATGTTTTCAGTTATTTCACATTTTTTTGTTAAGTACATAACATAGTTTTGATGCCTTCAGTGACAATCTACACTGTAAATAGTCATGAAAATTAAGAAAATGCATTGAATGAGAAGGTGTGTCCAAACCTTTGGCCTGTACTGTATATAATATATGAAAAAACGTTTTGCAATATGCATTTTTCTTGCACCAACTTAATACCCCAGCGCCTCCAAAAGTGCACCTTTGGTGTGCTAAAAATAGGTTGCGTTGTCTAGATCGTGCTCCAATGTTGCCTAGAAAATGTGGTACATATTAAAGTTGTGTGCCGCATATCAACAACATAATGAAACATCACAGGTTGGACCATATGATGACATAAATGGGGATGGAAATCAGCATAAGCGCCGATCCCGTGGGTGCTTCAGGGCCCGAGCACCCACGGACAATGCCGAGCACAGACGTGGGATTGACGGCAAATTATTTCTCACCACCAAGCAAAAACCGCGCATGCTCAGGCCCCGTCTACACTAAACCGGCCAAGGTTATCCAGGATAAATCCCACCTAACCTTATCCTTGTCCACACACACACAATGGACGTTTAAGACCCCCTTCCCCCTCCGTCAGCCGGCGGAGGGGGCTGACCTAGTACAGATGCGCGGAAAATGCACACGTCATAGTCACCTCTAGTATTGCTTTGGGTGCAAGTTCTTAAATGTAACTTATCTGAACAATATCCAGTGTTGTGGTATTTCAATGAACTGCAATCCAGTGCGCTGTGGGGCCCTATTGTAGTGAATCACACCTAGCCATCGTAAATTAATCAAATCTTTATTGGACACGAAAGTAAACAATGTGATAAAGAACATTTTACATCAATCAATCTAGGGATCTAGATATCTGGTCAGGACACTCCTCACTCTTTTGCCTTCACCTTTATTGTCCATTTGTTGTTGGTGACTTTATATACTCTGGACCTAGACGTTGAGTCCGCGACATACATGGCGGATAATAACTGATACAGTCTGCTTTGCCAGTCCAAAAGCATTCGCCATTTTCCGTAGACTTCCCTCGACTGCTAGGTAATACAAAGCACACACTGCCTTTTTTTATCACATCCACGGGAGCCCGCATGCTCGTTGTCTCTCCTTCGACAAATGGACAAAGTTTTTCGCTAAGTAGAATCACAGCTGACCTCGACTTTCGAAAGTTCTCTTGCCGTCTGAGAAGTGTTGTATCCCAAATAGCTGCAGTCGCTTTCTCTTAAGGTATTCATGTGTGATTTCCACAAGCGTCTGTACACACGGAAGGAGAAACACGGCATGTCTGGATGACTCGCCTCCATATTTCCAGTTGTTAGCTCCGAGTTACGAAACCGCTTTATTATGAAGCTGGCTGTGGCGCGTTCTTTTTGACATAATTTCCTCTCCGAACTCAGTTTGTAAACGATCACTGAGTCCATACAAAGCTAAGAGCGGGATATTCAAGAAATATACGGTGCACTTACCCGTGCAAAAAATTGTCAGAGGGGGACCTTAAACAATGGTTTAGTGTGGCTGAAACGGGGCTTAGGCTAAATAATTTTTCGTTTAAGGGGTTATCCGGCTTAGTGTAGAAATAGCTTCAGAAAAGTAGCGTCAGATTTACCGCCCGTCCGAGCACCCACTGGCAGAAATGTAGATCGGCGCCTATGGAAATCAGTACCTACTTGGTGACAGCCGGTAAACACGTAAAATCCTCATTTAAGTAGGGCGTTTTACAACATTTGCACTTTTTATCAATTTTACACACAGTTGTTTACACACTAATAGCCAGTGATGGACAAACTACTTGGAAAGTGTAGTAAGCTAAGCTACAAGTTACTCTTCTAAGATACAGGGGAAGCTATCCCAAGAGAATTGTAGTTTATTATTACTACAAGCTACACGGCAAAAGTAGCTTGCTACATTAAAGCTACTTTTTATAAATATATGACTTAATTTACAACTTTCCACCAAACAAGAGAAAAAATACTCAGTTCGATGGTTTATTATAATAAACGCAAACTAGAAACATGCACTCTGTCTGGCATTTATTTTAAATTGCGTAACAGGTAGAAAATGAGGGGGAAAACACAGGAAACAAATGAAATAAAAGGCAGTGAAACAATAATAATGATACATAAACACCATGATTTATACTCTAATGGAGACTTTTCAGCACAGGGTAAATTGCTGTTTTGACAAAAACCCCAGTGGCAAAATGAGAACAACCTGGCCGGAGGAAAAATACAAAACATGTGTCTCACAAAAGAGACATTAACAAACTTCATCTTTACATGAATGGAAATTTAAAAAAAAAAACATATTTAAGGTCAACCTATTTTCCTGACTGTGGAACAGAGTCAAACCTAATATAAGCCCTCACTAACTTATACATTTTAAGTTCTTGTATAGGTAATAATGTAAATGTAACCGAGAGTGTACATATTAGAGATGCGCGGATAGGCAATTATTTCATCCGCAACCGCATCACAAAAGTCTTCATCCACCCGCCATCCACCCGAACTAACATTTTATCAAAACCACAACCACCCGCCAACCACCCGTTGTTATATATCTAATATAGACGATGCAAGGCATTCCTGTTAAAGAAAGGAGACTGATCCAATGCAGCAGAGACATTCAATGCGTGCCACGCATTAATAACTCTTGGCCACGTACTAGAGGCTATTATTTATCATTATTATAATATTATTGTCATTTCCATTATTATATTTTTCCCTGGTCTTTAGTATTCCCTTTTTTAGTTTGCCGCGTACCACGTTTGCAGCCGGCGTTGCCATCTTTTTATTTTTTTCTTCTTCTCCTGTTATGTTGTGGTGTGTTGTGTCACGCCAAATTTCTTCCCCCTACAAACCCCCCCCCACCCCCCACCCCCCACCCCCATTTAATTCCGTGGTCATGTTTCCTCTTACGTCATTGACAGCGATCGATAGCACTCCGACTTTGACTGCCCGTCGCTGGAATGATACTTCGTCTTTGACAGCTGCTGGAATCTGAAGAAATCGATTATTGTTTTTTTTGTACAGGCGTGAAACAGGACAGTCGCGTGCGGGTTAAGGACCCCCGGCAACTTTGTGACTTTATTGGACGCAGCCCCGGAAGTAAATGGGAGGGGAAGGTTTTAGTAGAGGGGGAAGAAATTTGCAGTGCCTGATGAATAATTGCCTGTTTCAAAGAGTACTGCTCGTTTTTCGTATGTGGGTAAAAACATTTAACTATGTATTTTTTTTTTCTAAATTGGTTCAACCGCCACCCGCCCAAATCTATTTAAAATCTATTTTTTTCGTCATGCATCCGCCCGACCCGCGGAGTCCGCGGTTGTGTCCGCAATCCGCGCATCTCTAGTACCTATGGAATCAAATGGACCCAATAGGGGTCTATTGATATTAACTATCTGTCATTTAGCTGGGGACACCCTACACAACTCCATCTGGGGTCCCCACACCCCACTGTCTGTATTTGTTTTAGTGTGCCTTTTCTTTGGCCCACCCCCCATAATGGTAATAATTTTCTCTGCCTTACAGTAAATAAAAACAGCGTCTATCTCGATGTGTTTAATGTTACAGTGGCCCGACATCCATCCATTTTCTACCTCTTGTCTCTTTCGGGGTCGCGAGAGGTCGCTGGAGCCTATCTTAGCTGCATTCGGGCGGAAGGCGGTGTACACCCTGAACAATTCGCCACCTCATCGCAGGGCCAACACAGATAGACAGACAACATTCACACTCACATTCACACACTAGGGCCAATTTAGTGTTGCCAATCAACCTATCCCCAGGTGCATGTCTTTGGAGGTGGGAGGAAGCCGGAGTACCCGGAGGGAACCCACGCAGTCACGTGGAGAACATGCAAACTCCACACAGAAAGATCCCGAGCGCAGGATCGAACCCAGGACCTTCGTATTGTGAGGCAGACACACTAACCCCTGTTCCACCGTGCTGCCCTGTGGCCAGACATATTCAATTAAATTGAATAAAACCTCTGCCTTGTTTGTAGTGAATACTTAGGCCCATTACGCTACAAGTGGTACTTGTAGAGCCGTTTCTGAGATGGTATTTGGTGAAAAAAAAGTTTGAAAACCACTGCTTTAGGTCATATTGCAAGCTGGAAAGAGAGGCGCTCTAGAATTGTCATGTGAATGTACACCGTGTATGGTTGATTAAAAAACAACAACATAATGACAGCATTCATTCAACTGTGGCATCTTCGTGAGAAGTATTTCCGACAAGTGTGACTGAGGAGGTCAGCGATGACTCCGCTCTTTTCAAGTGGGCCTGCAAGCTATGACTAAAAGTCCTCATGCACGACCCCAAAACCAAGCAGCACTAAAGGAATTAAGCCGTCATTGGTTCAATTTTTTTCTTTACTTCCATTCTGCGTGGTTATGCTCGAATATCCCTAACTGACTGAAATGTTTCCTGCTCTCGGCCATGACGATGAGCTTGTCCGTCAGTTCAGACTTAATTATCTCTCCTCAGAGAGGGTGATTTTCCATGACACACACACTGTGCCTGAGACGCTCTCCACATGAGGCCATTCATCAAGAGACCGCCAGCAAGGGAAGCTGATGGTGTGTGTACACACAGGGTCCTGTGAACGCCACAACACGGTGGCGCAGCGTGTCAAAGCAGCACAGTGTCAGGTGACAGCGACTCAGACGGAGACGGACCGGTCACTTCTCGGACGGTCAGCCGCACTGGCCGCAGCTTCGCCCGTCACATCCCTTCGCCCCCCCCCCCCCCCCCCCCCCCACCGCTAGAACCCTTCCGTCAAGACTGAGTCCAAACAGCTGCCTGCTGCTGTCACCGTCTGCAAATGTGACTCCACACGCACGTCTGCTTTCACTCTCTTGATGCCTATCATTCACACTGTTCTGGATTCTCACTGGTGCAGGTGACACTTTTAGTTTAGACAAAGCGCACACTGGAAGATATATATTTTGTATAGATGTGTCATCAGTATTGCTGGCAGTTTTGAATTACCGTATTAATCCAAATATAAGACAACCACTCTTTTTCAATTCTATTTTTTTTTCAATCCTGTTTTAAAAAGGAACTGTACTTCTTTTTTTGGAATTTTGCCCATCATCCACAATCTTCATGTGAGACAGGAACACATTTATTCTCCTTTTATGTGCGTTCTAATTAGTAAAAAAACTGCTAGTACAAGGTGGCTAACAATGTTTGTAATGGGGTCCATCTTTTCTGCCTATAAAGCGCTCTAAAAAATATTTAAAAAACGCCAACAATACACTATACCAGGGGTCGGCAACCCAAAATGTTGAAAGAGCCATATTGGACCAAAAATACAAAAAATAAATCTGTCTGGAGCCGCAAAAAATGTAAAACCTTATATGAGTTTTATAATGAAGGCAACACATGATGTAAGTGTCTATATTAGCTATATTAGACCAGTGTTTTTCAACCACTGTCAACCACTGTCTTCCTTTGAGCAATATTGTGCGCATCTACTTTGATTTAGCAATCAAGAATATTTCAGTTGTTTGTATCCTTCTTTGTGGGGACATTGTTGATTATCATGTCAAGTTCGGGTGTACATTGTGGACGCCGTCTTTGCTCCACAGTAAGTCTTTGCTGTCGTCCAGCATTCTGTTTTTGTTTACTTTGTAGCCAGTTCAGTTTTAGTTTCGTTCTGCATAGCTTTCCCTAAGCTTCAATGCCTTTTCTTAGGGGCACTCACCTTTTGTTTATTTCTGGTTAAAGCATTAGACACCTTTTTACCTGCACGCTGCCTCCCGCTGTTTCCGACATATACAAAGCAATTAGCTACCGGCTGCCACCTACTGATATGGAAGAGTATTACACGGTTACTCTGCCGAGCTCTAGACAGCACCAACACTCAACAACAACACTTACAAACCCTGTTTCCATATGAGTTGGGAAATTGTGTTGGATGTAAATATAAACGGAATACAATGATTTGCAAATCCTTTTCAACCCATATTCAATTGAATGCACTACAAAGACAAGATATTTGATGTTCAAACTCATAAACTTCATATTTTTTTTGCAAATAATAATTAACTTAGAATTTCATGGCTGCAACACGTGCCAAAGTAGTTGGGAAAGGGCATGTTCACCACTGTGTCCCATGGCCTTTCCTTTTAACAACACTCAGTAAACGTTTGGGAACTGAGGAGACACATTTTTTAAGCTTCTCAGGTGGAATTATTTCCCATTCTTGCTTGATGTACAGCTTAAGTTGTTCAACAGTCCGGGGGTCTACGTTGTGGTATTTTAGGCTTCATAATGCGCCACACATTTTTAATGGGAGACAGGTCTGGACTACAGGCAGGCCAGTCTAGTACCCGCACTCTTTTACTATGAAGCAACATTGATGTAACACGTGGCTTGGCATTGTCTTGTTGAAATAAGCAGGGGCGTCCATGGTAACGTTGCTTGGATGGCAACATATGTTGCTCCAAAACCTGTATGTACCTTTCAGCATTAATGGCGCCTTCACAGATGTGTAAGTTACCCATGTCTTGGGTACTTATACACCCCCATACCATCACAGATGCTGGCTTTTCAACTTTGCGCCTATAACAATCCGGATGGTTCTTTTCCTCTTTGGTCCGGAGGACACGACGACCACAGTTTCCAAAAACAATTTGAAATGTGGACTCGTCAGACCACAGAACACTTTTCCACTTTGTATCAGTCCATCTTAGATGAGCTCAGGCCCAGCGAAGCCGACGGCGTTTCTGGGTGTTGTTGATAAACGGTTTTCGCCTTGCATAGGAGAGTTTTAACTTGCAATTACAGATGTAGCGACCAACTGTAGTTACTGACAGTGGGTTTCTGAAGTGTTCCTGAGCCCATGTGGTGATATCCTTTACACGCTGATGTCGCTTGTTGATGCAGTACAGCATGAGGGATCGAAGGTCACGGGCTTAGCTGCTTACGTGCAGTGATTTCTCCAGATTCTCTGAACCCTTTGATGATATTACGGACCGTAGATGGTGAAATCCCTAAATTCCTTGCAATAGCTGGTTGAGAAAGGTTTTTCTTAAACGGTTCAACAATTTGCTCACGCATTTGTTGACAAAGTGGTGACCCTCACCCCATCCTTGTTTGTGAATGACTGAGCATTTCATGGAATCTACTTTTATACCCAATCATGGCACCCACCTGTTCCCAATTTGCCTGTTCACCTGTGGGATGTTCCAAATAAGGGTTTGATGAGCATTCCTCAACTTTATCAGTATTTGTTGCCACCTTTCCCAACTTCTTTGTCACGTGTGGCTGTCATCAAATTCTAAAGTTAATGATTATTTGCAAAAAAAAAAATTTTGAACATCAAATATGTTGTGTTTATAGCATATTCAACTGAATATGGGTTGAAATGTATTTGCAAATCATTGTATTCCGTTTATATTTACATCTAACACAATTTCCCAACTCATATGGAAACGGGGTTTGTAATTTGCAGACTATAATTACTGGTTTGCAAAAAATATTTTTAACCCAAATAGGTGAAATTAGATCATCTCCACACTAGTGATACAGATAGTTTGGTGTGCCGTGGGAGATTATCTAATGTGAGTGTGCCTCTGGATTATTTCAACGCAAAAAATGTGCCTTGGCTCAAAAAAGGTTGAAAAACACTGTATTAGACTACTATCAAAATGACTAGGTGTCGCAGGCTGATGCAAACCTTCGTTGACAGAAATGTTGAAATGTAATATTTATTCTACACATTTTTACAACATTGGAAAACATTACTAAATCGGAGGCTTTTCAGAGGGTGAGATCACTCCTGGAAATTACTGGCTTAGAATGGCCAAAGGTGTTTTCAAGTTGAAGGAAACGGAAACTACAAATACAATGACCTCAAATATACCTAAAATACGAGGCATAGTGATGCATTATGTACATACAGCTAGCATAAATAGCATGTTAGCATCGATTAGCTTGCAGTCTTGCAGTGACCAAATATGTCTGATTAGCACTCCGCACAAGTTAACAACATCAACAAAGCTCACCTTTGTGGATTCACGCACAGCATAACACATTTGGTGGACAAATAGAGACAAAGAAAGAGTGGCATAAAACATGTCTTTCTGTGGCAGCATCAATGAAAGTTGTACATGCAAAACTACGGTGCATTCAAGGACTTCCGAAATTAGGACAAAAGGGCGCGCGCCTTCTTCTTGTTATGGGACATCATCAACTGCTGTTGCCATTAGTGTAAAGTTTTTACTTATATCTGTCAGTAAACTCTCCATGAAAGCGCTAAAACATACCTGTGTAGTGAGTTTATATTATTCACCCAAGGAACTGTAGTTATTAGAGAGTTCCTTATATATGAAAAAAGATTGAAAATAGACCATTCATCAGCAGTGCGCCTTATAATCCGGTGCGCCCCATGGTCTGGAAAATACGGTACTTGAAAATGGCAGAGGAATTCTCTCCCGCAGATTTTTCCTTTAGTAATGAAGATGACGTGCAGGAAAACCACAATTTTCGTGTCCTTAGCCCTATTTTGACAAATGTATGCGTTTGGAAAAAACAATGCCCGAAACTTTTGTTTTTAGTTGTTTACTCTGTAAACCGAAATCATAACTGCTCTCTTCATTGAAAACGTGGAACACAAATTTAGGAACACACATTAAGGTGACATAACCATTAACAACTGTTCCCAAACAACAAACAGATAATTGTGTTTTTGTCAAGATATAGATGCTGTTTTTTTACTATAGGTAGAGAAAATGAATAACATTATAGCAGTGGGCCAAAGAAAAGGCAAACTAAATAAATGCATACAATGGGGTGCGGGACCCCGAGTGGTAGTTGTAGGGTGTCCCCAGCTAAATAACAGATAGTTTATAGTCATGGACCTTTGTTGTGTCCATTTTTACACTAGCTTGTAGTGTCGCTTGTTGCAATTCTCCGGGGATAGCTTCCCCTGTAGCTTAGCTAAATTTAATCGGGAGTAACTTGTTGCTTAGATCAGTGGTTCTCAAATGGGGGTACGCGTACCCCTGGGGGTACTTGAAGGTATGCCAAGGGGTACGTGAGATTTTTTTAAAATGTCTGTCAAAAAGAACTGTGAAAAGAAATGCAACAATGCAATATTCAGTGTTGACAGCTAGATTTTTCGTGGACATGTTCCATAAATATTGATGTTAAAGATTTCTTTTTTTGTGAAGAAATGTTTCGAATTAAGTTCATGAATCCAGATGGATCTCTATTACAATCCCCAAAGAGGGCACTTTAAATTGATGATTACTTCTATGTGTAGAAATCTTTATTTATAATTGAATCACTTGTTTATTTTTGAACAAGTTTTTAGTTATTTTTATATCTTTTTTTCCAAATAGTTCAAGAAAGACCACAACAAATGAGTAATATTTTGCACTGTTATACAATTTAATAAATCAGAAACTGATGACATAGTGCTGTATTTCACTTCTGTATCTCTTTTTTTCAACCAAAAATGCTTTGCTCTGATTAGAGGGTACTTGAATTAAAAAAATGTTCACAGGGGGTACATCCCTGAAAAAAGGTTGAGAACCACTGGCTTAGATTACTACATTTTCCAAGTAGCTTGCCCATCACTGTTTGTAATGGTTGAGAAGTGCACTGAGACAAACACTATATTGGCAAAAGTATTTGGCCACCTGCCTTTACTCACATATGAACTTGAAGTGCCATCCCATGGAATTGTCCACAATGTTTTGGTATCCTGGAGCATTCAAAGTTCCTTTCACTGGAACTAAAGGGCCAAACCCAACTCATGAAAAACAACCCCACACCATAATTCCTCCTCCACCAAATTTCACACTCGGCAAAATGCAGTCCGAAACGTAGCGTTCTCCTGGCAACCTCCAAACCCTGACTCGTCCGTCAGATTGCCAGATGGAAAAGCGTGATTCATCAGTCCAGAGAAGGCGTATCCACTGCTCTAGAGTCCAGTGGCGACATGCTTTACACCACTGCATCCCACGCTTTGCATTGGACTTGGTGATGTATGGCTTGGATCCAGCTGTTCGGCCATGGAAACCCATTCCATGAAGCTCTCTGCGTACTAGGGGTTAGTTACGTGGGCTAATTGGAAGGTCACATGAAGTTTGGAGCGCTGTAGCAACTGACTGTGCAGAAATTCTTTGCACTATGCTCTTCAGCAGCCGCTGACCCCTCTCTGTCAGTTTACGTGGCCTACCATTTGGTGGCTGAGTTGCTGTTGTTCCCAAACTCTTCACTTTTCTTATAATAAAGTTGACTTTGGAATATTTAGGAGTGAGGAAATTTCACGACTGGATTTGTTGCACAGGTGGCATCCTATGACAGTTCCACGCTGGAAATCACTGAGAGCGGCCCATTCTTTCACAAATGTCTGTAGAAACAGTCTCCATGGCTTAATGCTTGATTTTATACACCGGGCCAAGTGATTAGGACACTTGATTCTCATCATTTGGATGGGTGGCCAAATACGTTTGGCAATATAGTGTATTACCAAAACATTAGCAACGTTTCTCAGTATATACAGTAACCTTATCATATTATCTACCCTCAAAAACCAACCGCGATGAAGTGAACATTGCACATCCCTCATCTGTGACTCACAGGCTCTTAACTTGATTGTGAGCAATGGCGTGTTTTCACTTGACGCAATCAATCATTAATAAAAAGAAAACATTTGCAAATGAGTTATCTGATGGAAGGAACAATAAATTACCCTTTTGGAGGAAAAGAATGTCGGCATAGTTTCCTGTGTCACACATCTTCCTCGTATTCTCCCTAATCCTCTTTTCTCCCGGTCTTGTCTGGGAAAGGTCTTTCACTCCGGTGGCCTGAGGGACATGAATAATTGTTGCTACAGAGACTGTCTCATAAACTCCTAACACTGTAATCGCACTCTGACAGATGTAGGCCCACAATGTACTACACGCAAACACACACACACACACACAAACACACACACTGGGAGAGATTTAACCCCCTCTTGTCTTGCTTTCTTATCCCGGTGACTCATGGCTCCTATCAGCATTATGACCGCAGCAGGATCTCGCCCACAGGGTTTGAGGTTTGGAACCCTAGTGGACTCCGGATAAACAATCCATGATGTACGAGGACTGACTTGAGTGGTTTGGACTTCCCAACATGACGAAGCACGTGTAAAAGCAAGTCAGGCCTGGTTTACCCGGCATTTTCTTTAATTGCAGCGTAATATTAAAAAAAATGACATCTGTGAGCAGACACAGAACAATAGCTGGCAATCTAACCTTTTGTCCCCCCCTCCCCTCTTGCTAAGTGGCAGCATCCTGGTATAGATCCTGCAACGATGGAGCTTGAATAGTAATTGTTTACCTGCAGTTGGTACAATGTCAACAGTCTAATCCATCACATGGACCCTGTCTACTTATTTATAGACAAGGGGAATAAATCAGATGAGTGGATGAAAGTTGAAAAGACAAACACAAGGACACAAATAGGAGCACTATGGATAATCCTTTAAACATTTTAATCAAAACGTCAGCGGCAGGGAAAGATAAATGAAGCATCTATCTATCCGTAATTAAACTTGTGCATCATCATAACATGATAAACATAATGTGATAAACAGCCTGACAGGCAGCCGGTGATATACTGACGCCTATAGTGGAGTGAGGAATTTGAGCTAAATCATCGCTTGATGTTTGCATTGTGGAAGTGAAGGTAAACAATGTGAGCTTCATTGTCAATATTATACCAACTGGTGTTGGGTTATTAACTTGTTGTACAATTGCATGTGCTGTTTGTGGTACAGACGACATGGTCTCTTTTATATACAGTCGTGGTCAAAAGGTTTTTACATACACTTGTAAAGAACATGATGTCAATTTGTGATAGAGTGATTGGAGCACATACTTGTTGGTCACAAAAAACATTCATGATGTTTGGTTCTTTTATGAATTTATTATGGGTCTACTGAAAAACCAAATCTGCTGGGTCAGAAGTATACATACAGCAATGTTAATATTTGGTTACATGTCCCTTGGCAAGTTTCACTGCAATAAGGCGCTTTTGGTAGCCATCCACAAGCTTCTGGCAAGCTTCTGGTTGAATTTTTCACCACTCCTCTTGACAAAATTGGTGCAGTTTAGCTAAATGTGTTGGTTTTCTGACATGAACTTGTTTCTTCAGCATTGTCCACATGTTTAAGTCAGGACTTTGGGAAGGCCATTCTAAAACCTTAATTCTACCCTGATTTGGCCATTCCTTTAACACTTTTGACATGTGCTTAGGGTCCTTGTCCTGTTGGAACACCCAAGACCCAACCTCCGGGCTGATGATTTTAGGTTGTCCTGAAAAATTTGGAGGTAATCCTCCTTTTTCATTGTCCCATTTACTCTCTGTAAAGCACCAGTTCCATTGGCAGCAAAACAGGCCCAGAGCATAATACTACCACCACCATGCTTGACGGTAGGTATAGTGTTCCTGGGAATAAAGGCCTCACATTTTCTCCTCCAAACATATTGCTGGGTATTGTGGCCAAACAGCAACATTTTTGTTTCATCTGACCACAGAACGTTCTTCCAGAAGATCTTATAGGATAGGATAGGATAGGATAGGATAGGATAGGATAGGATAGGATAGGATAGGATAGGATAGGTCTTTATTGTCATTGCACAAATATAACAAAACTTTGTTTTCAGTACACACCCGTTCAACATTAGACAAACAAACAGTGTACAGGGTTACAGAACAGGAACGCATGGGTCGCCACAAGGCGCCCCGTAAAGATGGTAAAAAGGTAAACGCTGGGGAAGGATGAGTAAAAAAATACAATCTAGACTGGGCTTCTAAGGGGGCCCAGTCTGGAGTGGGAAAAAACCTCCATAGCAAAGCACATATACATATTACAACGTACATCTCGAGATATCTAGCTACAGGGGGGAGGGAGTGGGGGGTCATGGTGGCAGGCGCTGCCCATCCTTCCATCGCCCCTATGGGATTTGCGTCGAGGGCGTTGCATGGGGGGTGGAGGATGTGTGTGTGGCGTATATTTTTGTGGATGCATGTGTGTGTGTAAGCCTGCCGCGTGTCTCTGTTCCGCGGCTTTGATGTCGTGCAGCCGATAAGTCCAAAGTCAACAACAATAGGTGTGTTAGCTTTGTCCATGTGATGTCAGATGAAACAAAAAATTCGCTGTTTGGCCACAATACCCAGCAATATGTTAGAAGGAGAAAAGGTAAGGCCTTTAAACCCAGGAACACCATCTGGACCTGTTTTGCTGCCAAATATTAACATTGCTGTATGTATACTTTTGACCCAGCAGATTTGGTCACATTTTCAGTAGACCCATAATAAATTCATAAAATAACCAAACTTCATGAATGTTTTTTTTGACCAACAAGTATGTGCTCCAATCACTCTATCACAAAAAAAATAAGAGTTGTAGAAATTATTGGAAACTCAAGACAGCCATGACATTATGTCCTTCACAAGTGTATGTAAACTTTTGACCACGACTGTACTTTCCTCAGACAGACACATTTTGTTCACGAGGAGACCGAGGGCACCATGTATAGTTCTATTTCGGCTTTCTCTGTGTTTTTTGTTGATACGAACCAAAATTGACGTCACAAGCCTCCCCATTGCTAGGCGGCGTAGCGAATGTCACTGTTGCGTTCGCAGCCTGGCATTGTTGCCGTGAACCCAGGGCGCAGATACAACTAGGCAAAGTGCAAGTAAAAGCACTAGAGAAAAACAAAAACAAAATGCAAGGCTAGGGTAGGCAGCTCATAACTAAACAAAGTACATAAAGTACACATAAAACAGTTGCAGTACAAAATCACAAAACGGTGATTCAGTATCGTCCTACAGTCAACGCTGGCTAAAGAGGTTTTCTGATTGGCAACCAAGGATATAAGTGTCTACTGATTGCCAATCAAGGACAGGTGAGGGAGCCAGCACTCAGACCAGAGGAGAAGTGGTGGTTAATGGTGGCAAACAGAAAAATAAAAATAACAGCGCTGGATAGTAAATAGTACAAAAACTAAGGAAACAAGAAAGAAAAGCACAAGATCCGACAAGACGTAGCAAGACGTAACTTTTCTTTCGTCCGTGGCAATGAAAAAAGTGAGAGTGAAGGACAGTGCTGAGGAGAAGAAGCGTATGATATTCATTGAATTAAAGAAATAAATCATCAAACAATATGACCCAGTTGTGCATGTTGCCAACTTGGCAAAGCATTTTTAGCATAGAACTGCTAGTCTGCACCATGCTAAAGCAGAATGAGTATAACGCCTGCCAAGAATGTTAAACTAATCTAAAAGTCGGACATTTATCCATGAAAATATTGAGAAGCTGCTCATGGTGTGTTTGGCAGATACGCTGCTCGAAGGGGATACTGTAGAAGTCCACTCGCGAAGGTAAATGTTGTAAATTATTACATTACTTCATAAAACTACTGTAGTTGTTTATCGTACATTCTATTGATATGTGTTATCTAAAAGTTTGTTCTTGTTTCGAAAGCATGTTGCGTGTTAAAATGCTGTTGTTTTGGGGGCCCAGAACAGAACCGAATAAATGTGCATATGTTTTCAATCATTTCAAAAGGGAACATTGATTTGAGATGCAAGTATTTTGGGTTACGAGCTGCATCACAGAACCAAGGTACAACTACCGACCACTACAACAAAGTGGAAACTGTGGAGGATAATATTGGAGTGTCCAAGGTCATGTGAACACAAAAACAAATACTGAAAAAATTTATATTGTTCTATGTGTTTTTGCATCTCACCTGAGATTGTGTTGACATGGCCCTGAATTGATCCGCTAATCAGGTTTTAGAAATAGAATCTCATAGTACCTGGTAGCGCCTGCTTATGCCAGTGGAAAAGTGGCCATATTGCTGTAGTCCCGCTTTATCAGTAATATGCTCTTAAGATCATTGTTTCCACATCTCCTTGATAACATTACAGAAAAAGTCCAGTGTTTTTTAATGCAGATTTTTATATTGTGATATTTTCATAATAGTTTGTATATATTCTCGGGGTTTCCCTATCGGATATTGATTTTAGATATCGGTCTGATATCAGCATGTAAAATCTCTGCTATAAGCTCTGATACAAGGAGTCATGCAGTGTGTTCGCTTGTGCAAATCTGAACAGGCAGTAACATCTAAATGTCATCCAATAGGCGGTTGGTATGTTCTTGTATTTAAGGAGCTAGCAGCTACGTACACAAGCTAAACGTTGTTGATAAGTGTCTTTAATTAATCAATATTGCAGTCTAAAACACAACATTTGTGAATATAAATAATATATATAAAATCATTACAGTTGCATTACTTCCACATATGGGCGTAGGAATGAGTTTAACATTGGGGGTACACCAATTGCTATCCCACCCCCACCTAACCAAAAAATAAATACAAAAAGAAAAGAAAAGAGATATATATATATATATATATATATATATATATATATATATATATATATATATATATATATATATATATATATATATATATATATACACACATCTCAGTGGCCTAGTGGTTAGAGTGTCCGCCCTGAGATTGGTAGGTTGGAGTTCAAATCCCAGCCGAGTCATACCAAAGACTATAAAAATGGGACCCATTACCTCCCTGCTTGGCACTCAGCATCAAGGGTTGGAATTGGGGGTTAAATCACCAAAATGGTTCCCAGGCGTGGCGCCGCTGCTGCCCACTGCTCCCCAAGGGGATGGGTCAAATGCAGAGGACAAATTTCACCACACCTAGTGTGTGTGTGTGTGACAATCATTGGTACTTTAACTTTAATATATATATTCATATAGTCAAGGTTTCTGTGGTTTATCGGTTATACAGTGCTCAATACTGTGGTAGAGCAGAACATATGTTAGGTCTGGAAAAAACGCAGGGACTATTTCATCCCGACAAGCCTGTTTCGCACACAGAGACTGTTTCATTCCTACAAGCATGTTTCGCAGGATGCCCTGCTCTTCAGGGCATTTCCTTGAAGAGCAGGGAAACCTGTAAAACAGGCATGTAGGTATAAAATAGCCTCTGTGTGCGAAACAGGCTTGTCGGGATGAAATAGTCCCTGCATTTTTTCCTGACCTAGTGTGTATATATGTGTGTGTATATATATATATATATCAATGAATTAAAGTTTGTATCATAGTATTCCCACTTTTCACTTTTCAGTTTGCTCCTTCAATAACTCCCTGCCTAAAGCCTGTGATGCTCCTGCATGGTATTAACATATTTACAACAGACAAAATTACATATAGTAATGTATTTTATCAGCATTTGGCATAAAAGAGATGTATCTGTTAACGTGTTTATTATAGCAATACGATTTTCCCCTTTTTTGGTAACTCTTGGAAAATAGCACCTGTTGTTCTTTTCTTGTTTACTTGTGGGTTTGGTCCTGTGTCTCCTTCGCTTTGACTCCCTGCCTCAGGCTCCTCATGTTCCTGCATGGCATTAATGTATTTACAACAGACAACATCAATAATATACAGTATCAGCATTTGATTTAAAAATATAACCCAAACCCTTATTTTACTGTAGAAATGGTTGAATAGTTATTCAAATAAAATTTTAGTATATCTTTTTTTAAAAATCCACTAGACATCAGTCATCAGCTGTTTTCTTTTCTTATTATGATCAATAATATGATTTTGAAATCTTACCTTAGACCCTGAAGCTCCACTTGATACTCATCTCTTCCCTGACTTTATTAGTCATTCTCATGTTAGAATAAAACATTTTTGTTTAAAAAGTAATAACAGGCTAATATGTATTTCACTCATTCATGACCTCACCTGAGCTTTCTCAGTCTGTCTGCCTTTCATTACTACTTCACCTGCCTCGCGACTCCATATGAGCTATCGTTCTACTGTTAAGACATAATTGCACATAATATCTGATATAATGTCATACATGTTGATAAATGGTTGAGTATAATTAGGTGTTGGCGTTGTGTCGTTGTGTACCGGTACTCGTTACTCACACTGACGTGTGAAAATAAAGAAATAAAGAAATAAATAAAATAACAGAGTAAGTTCTGCTGTTGTTTCATTTTTTTGGAAGGGGGGCATTTTGTTCAGTTGTTGTTGTTGTTGTTGTTGTCTCTCAGTCTTATCCCTCTCTTGACCTCGCCATTTCCCCCTTTGTTTTCCTTTTTTTTCCTCTTTCTATCCCCACCCTGGTCCAGTCTGGCTGCACCAAATGTTAAATACATTCATTTAATAAAGTCAAATACAAATAAGACAGCAAGAAAAGTATCCCAAACTTCTCTTTTGTAAAGAAAATATGTACAGCAAATACGGGCATCTACATCAACAATATGATTTGCCTGAGTGGATGGACAGGAAAAAATATATATATATACGTCCGTCTCTCCCACTAGACACACAAATAGGCTTGTTCATAGATGTAAAATAAAACTACTGATAGGAAGTTGTCTATTGTTATATGTATTCAATCTTTTACATGGGACACATTAATGTAAATGTGCCAGATTGTAGCCATAGGCTAATTTCCATTGGCAGGTCGATGGTATGTAATATATACTATCTTATCGCAAAGAAACAAGCCCAGGGCTCCCACTGAGTTGTACTTTTCATGCACTTATTTTTTACTGTATTTATCTGCCACACGTGGAAGGCCGATCCTTGAAAATAATGCCTACATTAAACCTGTCCCTGGTGCAAAAAAGTTTGGGGACCCCTAGTGTATCTGACAACACAAAAATGCTAAATATTACCTTCCGCCCGGATAGCGTCAAACCTAGCTTCACTCAACACAGACGTCATAATGTCATCAAAGTTCACCTTTAAACATTTACAAAAAGCACCAAATATAAAGTGACAGAGAAAACGTAAACATATAAACATATTTGTGTAAGTTTTATCAAGTTTTACTTTTGCATCTTCTAGCCCATAACTCTGGTTCATTCAAGGACCTTTGTTGGAAACGCAGGCTTCACTAGTTTTTTAAGGACTTTATAGGCGGAATAGAGCGACCCCCTAAGGCTTCATTGTTAGCTGACTTTTACCAGGGTTTATTTATCAGTAAGAATGCATAAAAACAATTAAAAACATGTGTGCTTGTCTTACATAAGGATTGTCAATGTCAAAATTCCCCCAAAAATGCAGTTCCCCTTTAACAGCAAATATGATTACCGACAGTTGAACACATTTCTCGACAGATTAAAATTGGATAGTTTTGTTCATAAAGTTTTGTGTTTTGTAGTGTCAAACACCTGTTTTGAATCGATAAATACTGCCGTGACAACACCGCCAGTATTGATATCAGATTTTACAATGAATAAAATTAACAACATTACTAAAAAACATTACAAAATAATACTCAATATCAATACAAATTTGTGGTAGGTCATTTATGTACATGCTAGGGTTGTACGGTATACCTGTAGTAGTATAGTACCGCGATACTAATGAATCATATTCTGTACTATACCGCCTCTAAACGGGTGTGACGGTGTGTCGTCAAGTTGTGACATTGCTGGTTTTACAAGCAGAGGAGCATGTTCGGCAGCGCACAATCTGTACTTACAAGCAGACACAGTGTTTAGACAGAAAAGGGAGAATGGATGCATTTTGACTTAAAAACTAAAGATAAAAGTGAAGCTATAACACTGAAACTACCTCAGGAAGAGGTGCTTTAAGACATGACTAGCTAGCTAGCGGCTAACGCCCAGCCGCAGTCTGGAGTGTTTTAGCTACTTCTAAATCACTAATCCTCGCCTCCATGGCGACAAATAAAGTATGTTTCTTACAAGTATCATCCCTGCAGGACGAGGAATAGCTAAACATGCTTCACTACACACCGTAGCTCACCGACATCAAAATGTAAACAAACGCCATTGGTGGATCTACACCTGACATCCACTGTAATGATGCCAAGTACAAAAGCGTATCTAGTCGATACTACTATGATTACTTCGAAATGTTTTATCATCACAAAATCTTTTTTCGTTTTTAAAAAATTCATATAATGTTTATAAACTCAGGAAATACGTCCCTGGACACATGAGGACTTTGAATATGACCAATGTATGATCCTGTAACTACTTAGTTTCGAATTGATACCCAAATTTGTGGTATCATCCAAAACTAATGTAAAGCATCCAAACAACAGAAGAATAAGTGATTATTACATTTTAACAGAAGTGTAGATAGAACATGTTAAAAGAGAAAGTAAGCAGATAAATCAGCAGTAAATGAACAAGTAGATTAACAATTAATTTTCTACCACTTGTCCTTAATAATGTTGACAAACTAGTAGAATGATAAATGATACAATTTGTTATTGCATACGTCAGCAGTCTAAATTAGGAGCCTTTGTTTGTTTACTTAGTACTAAAAGACAAGTTGCCTTGTATGTTCACTATTTTATTTAAGGAAAAACTTGCAATAAGAAACATATGTTTAATGTACTGTAAGATATTTTTTGTTAAAATAAAGACAGTAATGCCATTTTTGTGGTCCCTTTTATTTATAAAAGTATCGAAAAGTATCGAAAGTACCGGTACCGGTACCAAAATATTGGTATCGGGACAACCCTAGTACATAATAAATAACAATGGATCCTTGTGACACACTAGGGTTATTGTCAGATGTAGAGGATATCACAATTTGTTCACAAACACATTGCTTTCTTAACAGCAAATATGATTAAACCAGTTTAAGGAGTTATTTGACGGATTAAAAATGGGACAGTTTTGTTAATAAAGTTGTGTGAGTTATGTTGTCGGATGCCTTTTTTAAATCTCTAAACACAACTCCAACAATATAGCCAACATTGATATCAGATTTTACACTGGACAAAATGAACATAACGGGAAAAACAACATAAAAAAGGGAAACTAGAGAGGAGTACAGTAAAATACAGATTGTATCACGCTAAAATACTGACATCTCAATATTTGTATTGAATCGTCATCCGCCCACATTCTTGGTGTGAATTGATCACATTAAACACCATGTGTAGCGTTCAAAAAGCACACAAATACAGAAACAAATAAATGCAATGTCTTTGTGTATCCCATCCCTTTGTTGTCGTTGACAACAACGACATGGACTACAGGGAGGAGGTGAAACATCTGGTTGACTGGTGCTGAACCAACAACCTGGTCCTGATTGTCGACTTCAGGAGGCACCAGTCAGTGTGAGTAAGACGCTTGATAACTAACTTTTAAGTGCAGCTTTCAGCGAAGAGTTTATTTACTCTTAAGTCAACTCTTAGCAGACTTCTTAGGAGTAATTCTAAGAAGCTTGATAAGTACGGCCCCTGGTCTCTACACACCGGAGAGCTTGTAAAAAGAGCTCAGCAGCACATGCACTTTTTGCGTCAGATGAAAAGAACACAGCTCCCTCCCCCCATTCTCACCACATTCTACAGAGGCTATATAGAGAGCCTACTGACCAACTGCATCTCTGTCTAGACTGGAGCCTGCAGTTCCTCAGACTCGAAGTCTCTGCAGAGAGTAGTGAGGACGGCGGATAAGATCATCAGGACTCCTCTTCCTCCTATCCAGGAAATCGCAAAAAGCCGCAGCCTGACCAGGCTCAGGCCTGTTTTCACTGCTGGACTCTAGAAAGAGGTTCCGCAGCCTCCGTAGCAGAACATCCAGGTTCTGTAACAGCTTCTTCCCTCAGGCCATAAGACTCTTGAACGCATCATAAGAATCCCCTCAATTCCCCCACAAAAACGGATTAACTCGCTGGAATATAAAGACAATATAACATACATCCATAAACGTGGGTGCATATGCAAAAGTGCAATATATTTATCTTTACAGTAATCTATTTATATCTGCAACACAATGTCATTCTTATCTGTACTGTAAAGTTCAAATTTGAATGACAATAAAAGGAAGTCTGTGTCTAAGTTATAGTCTAGTTTCTTCAAAACAGCCACCCTTTGCTCTGATTACTTTTTCGCACACTCCTGGCATTCTCTCGATGAGCTTCAAGAGGTAGTCACCTGAAATGGTTTTCACTTCACAGGTGCGCTTGAAGCTCATCGAGAGAATGCCAAGAGTGTGCAAAGCAGTAATCAGAGCAAAGGGTAGCTATTTTGAAGAAACTAGGATATAAAACATGTTTTCAGTTACTTCACCTTTTTTTGTTAAGTACATAACTCCACATGTGTTCATTCATAGTTGTGATGCCTTCAGTTGACAATCTACAATGTAAATAGTCATGAAAATAAAGACAACGCATTGAGTGATGAGAAGGTGCGTCCAAACTTTTGGCCTGTACTGTATATTTAACATACTAGATAAAGACACTATCGATGAGTGATTGATTGATGATTGATTGATATTTAACATACTATATGTTTATTAACACCTCCAAATGATATGAAAATTACACATAAACATAAACATGTATATCACACAGTATTATATGACAAAATGTAGGACTTATAGTCTTGACCAGAAAATCTGCAGAGACTCCTCCCACCCCTACGGAGGACTGTTTTCACTGCTGGACTCTAGAAAGAGGTTCCGCAGCCTCCGTAGCAGAACATCCAGGTTCTGTAACAGCTTCTTCCCTCAGGCCATAAGACTCTTGAACGCATCATAATAATCCCCTCAATTCCCCCCCCAAAACGGATTAACTCGCTGCAATATAAAGACAATATAACATACATCCATAAACGTGGACGCATATGCAAAAGTGCAATACATTTATCTGTACAGTAATCTATTTATATCTGCACCTTATTACTCTTTCATCCTGCACCACAACGAGCTAATGCAACAAAATGTCGTTCTTATCTGTACTGTAAAGATAAGGGGACGGCGTGGCGCGGTTGGGAGAGTGGCCGTGGCAGCAACCTGAGGGTTCCTGGTTCAATCCCCACCTTCTACCAACCTCGTCATGTCCGTTGTGTCCTTGAGCAAAACACTTCACCCTTGCTTCTGATGGGTCATGGTCAGCTCCCGCCATCAGTGTGTGAATAGGTGAATGTGGAAATAGTGTCTTTGAGTACCTTGAAGGTAGAAAAGCGCTATACAAGTGTAATCCAACCCATTTCAATCAATCAATCAATCAATGTTTATTTATATAGCCCTAAATCACAAGTGTCTCAAAGGGCTGCACAAGCCACAACGACATCCTCGGTACAGTGCCCACATAAGGGCAAGGAAAAACTCACCCCAGTGGGACGTCGGTGTGAATGACTATGAGAAACCTTGGAGAAGACTGCATATGTGGGTGACACCCCCCCTCTAGGGGAGACAGAAAGCAATGGATGTCGAGTGGGTCTGACATAATATTGTGAAAGTCCATTCCATAGTGGATCCAACATAATAGTGAGAGTCCAGTCCATAGTGGGGCCAGCAGGAAACCATTCCGAGCGGAGACGGGTCAGCAGCGCAGAGATGTCCCCAACCGAAGGACAGGCAAGCGGTCCACCCCGGGTTTGGACTCTGGACAGCCAGCACTTCATCCATGGCCACCGGACCTGTGTAACTCCCCCTCCACAAGGGAGAGGGGGGCAGAGGAGAAAAGATGCGGCAGATCAACTGGTCTAAAAAGGGGGTATATTTAAAGGCTAGAGTATACAAATGAGTTTTAAGATGGGACTTAAACGCTTCTACTGAGGTAGCATCTCTAACTGTTACTGGGAGGGCATTCCAGAGTACTGGAGCCCGAATAGAAAACGCTCTATAGCCCGCAGACTTTTTTTGGGCTCTGGGAATCACTAATAAGCCAGAGTTCTTTGAACGCAGATTTCTTGCCGGGACATATGGTACAATACAATCGGCGAGATAGGCTGGAGCAAGACCGTGTAGTATTTTACAGTAAATGGGTATAACCCAACCCATTTACTGTAAAGTTCATATTTGAATGACAATAAAAGGAAGTCTAAGTGTAATACCTTTTGAAGATCAGCCACGCCCTTACATCATACACATGTTCCGCTAAATGCCATCGACTGGACGTGACAAAATCTAACACCTTGCTCACCCGATTGTATCGCGCTATCTGCCGCACTCTCCTGAGAAGAGCTGTCTGGCATAACAAACAATTGCGGCAAAACTCCATTAAAATCACTTCATGGGGATGTGAGAGTGCCTCAAGTTAAAGGCTGTAATTGAAAAGCGTTTGACAAACCGTGCGACAAACCGAGGCGACGATAGACAAGCTGTGGATTCTCACTCCGGTTATTCCGCAGGAATAATCAGCATCATTTCATTCGGCTCCCTTTATAACTTGCTTGAGTAGCACGTCAAACGCTGATTCTCACTTTTGTTGGTGCTAATGGTCTTCAGATGGATACACGCCCAGATAATGATCCCCCCCCCCCCCCCCCCCCCCCCCCCTAACAGCGTGAGTCACTAGAACCTGTGCACACTTTTGCAATCATCTATCTCATGAGAGTGAAGCTCAAATGAACTTCTCCGGATTTCTTTTCGTATGACGGGCACAGCCGCGCCGACACTCCCTGTTCTTCCAACATGCACAAAAGCCCGAGAAGTGGAAAAGCCTTCGCGCTAAGAGGGCCTCGTCCGCTGATTTGAAGTGACAGCCACATCCCTGACAAACACACCTGTCATTGTTCGAGTCACATCACATTTACACTTGCATAGACAGCAGACAATGCAGGTGTGTGTGTGTGTGTGTGTGTGTCATAAAGTTTTTTGGAGTCCTTCGGTGCCACTTTTTAAGGACAGACTCTCGGCTCCAGCTGTTCTGCAGGAACTCAGCCAGGTTTATGAAACAAAAGACATCTGGCTATTTATTTTCCAACGTGCATCAAAAATGGATTTAACGTGCCAGAGAGTGCTGACCGTCACTCTGTGTGGGCTGGTCACACAACCTTTTTTTATTTTAATTGTTTTAATTTTTTTTTTTAGGGGGGGGGTGTACTAGTGGGGACACGGGGCGGGAGGGAGCTGCTGCAATAATAAGCAGATTTTAATGATTTACTATAAATCAGCCGCCGAGGGAGGCCTCTGCTCGGGGAGACTGAGGGGGATGACAGCCCCTGACTCACACACCTCGCAAATGCCTCGCTGATGATGTGTGTGCACTTTGGGTCGTCAATCACCCCGCGCGCGCACACACATATGCAGCACTTTTGCAAAAACATGCTTTCAACACACGTACGCAGGTGTACACACACACACACACACACACATTTGCAGACACGCACATGTTTCTTGTCTCTAATGTCTCCTCTGCTGAGGCAGGGGACAAATCAATCACGGGTACAGAAGTTCAAGGGGGTAAGAGATTGTCTGCTCTCTTTTTCCCGATGCTATTGATCCCATTTTACTGGCATCATCGCCAAGCTGTCTCGCAAACCCCGGGACGGCGATGGATTGAAAGTGGATGATTGAGAGAGGAGCTAGGGTGACATTCAGCGTAATCTTAGCCCCCTGCCTCCCTTCTCCTATAGACAAATCCAGTAACATCGGACGTCCGTTGCACAATCACGCCCTTTGACTCTGTCTTCCTCCGACTGACGTTGATTAAAGATGTTTTCTGTTTTCTGCGGTTTTCTCTCTTCTGTTTCCAACTGTCTAAAGGTGTGGTGCCATCTCCCATCCATAAATCTGAGGACTTAGGAGACAACGCATCCCGACGGCATGTCTTGAAGGGAAGCAAAAGAGTGACTCGGAATGTTCCCCCAGAACTCTCAAAGTGTGGAAAATATCGGGGTGGTATAGCTCGGTTGGTAGAGTGGCCGTGCCAGCAACTTGAGGGTTCTAGGTTCGATCCCAGCTTCTGCCACCCACCTGCTCCCAGTGCCAACCACATTGGTTTAAATATAACTTAGATATAGATACCGTATTTTTCTGACTCTAAGTCGCACTTTTTTTAATAGTTTGGCTCCTGAGTATAAGTCGGGGGTGCGACTTATACTCAGGAGCGACTTATGTGTGAAATTATTAACACATTACCGTAAAATATCAAATAATATTATTTAGCTCATTCACGTAAGAGACTAGACGTATAAGATTTCATGGGATTTAGCGATTAGGAGTGACAGACTGTTTGGTAAACGTATAGCATGTTCTATATGTTATAGTTATTTGAATGACTCTTACCATAATATGTTACGTTAACATACCAGGCACGTTCTCAATTGGTTATATATGCGTCATATAACGTACACTTATTCAGCCTGTTGTTCACTATTCTTTATTTATTTTAAATTGCCTTTCAAATGTCTATTCTTGGTGTTGGGTTTTATCAAATACATTTCTCAAAAAAATGCAACTTATACTCCAGTGCGACTTATATATGTTGTTTTCCTTTTTTATTATGCATTTTCGGCCGGTGCGACTTATACTCCGAAAAATACGGTACCACGAATTGATTAACGTGGACCCCGACTGAAACAAGTTGAAAAACTTACTCGGGTGTTACCATTTAGTGGTCAATTGTACGGAATATGTACTGTACTGTGCAATCTACTAATAAAAGTTTCAATCAATCAAAAAGGGTTTCACTAGGTAAAGCGCTTTGAGTCACTACAGAAAAGCGCTATATAAATATAATTCCCTTCACTTCATCGATCATTTTCCCAGAACGTGTGCACATGTTTTTTCTTATCTGTTATTTATACACACTGAATTTTCTGGGTAAGTGATGAACTGTTTTGTTTGAAAGCAATTCCTCTGGTGTCCGAGGAGCTAAGAATAACATGTTGTAAACAGATTTTGAAAGCGTTATTCACTGACTGGGGACGGCGTGGCGCAGTTGGGAGAGTGGCCTTGCCAGCAACCTGAGGGTTCCTGGTTCAATCCCCACCTTCTACCACCCTTGTCACGTTCGTTGTGTCTTTGAGCAAGACACTTCACCCTTGCTCCTGATGGGTCGTGCATGGCAACTCCCGCCATCAGTGTGTGAATGTGTGTGTGAATGGGTGAATGTGGAAATAGTGTCAAAGCGCTTTGAGTACCTTGAAGGTAGAAAAGCGCTACACAAGTATAACCCATTTACCATTTAGTCTTACAGAGAAATGCACAATGCATCACATGGTAAGGCCATACAATAATTCTGGTACCCCATACAAAAGATTCTTCAAGGCCCCTCCATGCCACCCTAAACCCAAATATCGCCAACCCGACGAAGAAAAGACAATAACGAATGAAAACAAAACACACGTTGACTAAGCTGATAACAAAAAAGAATTGACATTTTTGTCGATGAATAAAAACGAGATGGAAATGTTGACAGAAACGAAATCCAATCAAATTGAATTTCAACTTGTAGATGCGTGGGACAAGTTCGAAATGTATCCAATCACAGCTCTTTAGCCTCTTAAGGCCCAAGCTGTTTGCTTACATGCTTTTTTTTATTTCTCTTTACTATTTGGGCTTATTGGACCCTAATTACAATAAAAACTAAGAATTATCTTTTGATATGATGTACGTAGTCCATAAGTACACAAACGTGTACTTCATGTTTAGTGACATGCTAATTCTTATTTTTACACTTTT
This sequence comes from Entelurus aequoreus, assembly GCF_033978785.1. Taxonomy (NCBI): domain Eukaryota; kingdom Metazoa; phylum Chordata; class Actinopteri; order Syngnathiformes; family Syngnathidae; genus Entelurus; species Entelurus aequoreus. Next base: position 12,763,750 of record NC_084754.1, on the reverse strand, counting down.
TTTTCCAAATTCCATTTTATGTTATACTCTTCTGACACCACCAGATGGCAGTATAAGTGTCCACATAAGCGGCCGTAAGACCCCAATTCAGTAGTGTACACAATTTTGGAAATAAGAGCTAAAAGGTGCTGTCCACGCATGTGGCCACTAAGCCTTTAGAGGTTTTAAATGGGAACTGCATTTGTTGCGGGAATTTTCATTCACAATCGTTATGAAAGACATGATGACAGATGTATTTTTTTAAATGCATTTTAACTCGTAAATAAAGTTAATAAAATCTGCTTACAGCGGAGCAAGTAGGAGGTCCTCTATTTTGCTCATAAAACCCAATAAATAACCATCCAAAAACCGACAACAGTACCCCATTTGCATTTTGTGACTTGAATGTTAACCAAGTATTAGTTATATTGTTATTATATACACTAACGCAGCCAAACTATTTAAAGTAGCGCCGTGATCACAAGCTTGTGTGCCTATATTGACATCATCGACTGATTAGCTGCTTCCCTGTTTCTTTGCTCGTTAAACTTTATTGTAGATCATAAATCATACCGCTCATCTGGATAGTAGAAGGATGAGGATGTATTCCAAGAAGCTGGTACATTCTGACAGCCAATTTAGACGTGAATGACACAAAAAGACGCTTGGTCCCAACCCCCATTTCTTCGCGAGGATTATGAGTCATTCTTCTTCTAAATGGGAATATATGAACATCCTAGCAGTCGGCATCTTAATGACAGCAGACATTGCACAGTAAGTGATGTTTCATAATGTGCCGCGTATGCTTAAAATGAGCAAAATACATAAATATTAGATGTTATTATAAATGTGCATGTTACTACATTACATGTATACTTACATAATGTATATAAAACCTTAATGGATGTGTTTGAATGTTTTCTTTTAAGGGCTTTATAGGCATAATAGAGTGACCCCCATAGGCTCCGTTGTAAGCAGACTTTTGATCACATTTATTTAATATTCAGGATGCATGAAAAAAATCCAACCATCGTCATGTCTTTCATAATGAGTGTGAACGATAGGCAAAATTCCAAAAAAAAGTGCTGTTCCCCTTTGAAATAGGGGCCCGTCAGTTAGTTATGAAGGAGAGCCAATCAAATGTTGGATGAGAGAGTTTGATTTCTCACAGCGAAAACCCAAATTTGTGGATTTAACATGTTTCATACCATAATATATGTACAACTGTGAGAAAGTGAGGAGGAAACATGTTATTGTTGTTGCTATGTAATGCCATCAGCAGGCACGTCAGCGTGACATCTGCACAACTGCGTATTAAAACGATGTGTATTTGCTGCTTCCGGTTCTCCTGCGTTCATAAGCAAATTTTAATGAAGGCATGCGTCATGACTCCATTTTACAACAGACATATACCGTTATTTCCGGACTATAAGCCGCACCTGACTATAAGCCGCACCAGCTAAATTTAGGGGAAAATACAGATTGCTCCATATATAAGCCGCACCCGACTATAAGCCGCAGGGTTTTGATGTGTAATTACCGTAGTATATAGGGGTTCCTGCTACCACGGAGGGGATTGTCGGGACAGAGATGACTGTTTGGGAACGCAAATCGTCCCATTTATTATTAACAATAAATCTTTCAATCATTCAATCAAACATTCACATCTTTGACATGGCGAACAGCATTCGTGCAGAGTACAAATAATACAACGGTGCAAAGTAATACAAAGTGCTCGCCTGTACGTTATCAAAATAACCAGCCTACCGGTATATGAAAAGTCAGTCTTTAATCATTGTGTCATCGTCTTGCTCCTGCGTACTAAAACCACCGAAATCCTCTTCGTCGGTGTCGGAGAAGAACAGGCCGTAAATAAGCCGCACCGTTGTATAAGCCGCAGGGACCAGAACGAGGGGAAAAAGTAGCGGCTTATAGTCCGGAAATTACGGTACATACATCTGCTTTGCCAGAGACATTGCATTAAAATATTGAAAAAGTTCCTGAAAGATAATTATTGCCAACGTCATTCCTGAGTATAAGGTCATGTACTTTTGTGTTGAACAAATGCTTTGCAGGTAGTCTAAATAAATGTGCAATTAAATCACCTTTAAAGAGACCCTTCTTTTGTACTTCATATTTAAGTCGACTAAATTTACTGTAAACTGACTAAAATGTTGTGTAATGTGTTGACTAAAACTTCACTAAAACTAAAGTACATTTTCATCAAAACATTAGGGCTACAATTGAATTAAAAACGTCTGTCAAAATTAACACTGATATGTTTACATACACTAAAAAACTAATTATTGCATGGATTTGGTTGAAAACAGCTTTTTAGAATGATATAATTAAAATATCCAGAGCATATCTAGACAGACCCCACTAAATAATTTGGTTTTGTTTCAAATATATATGTATATATTTTTTATTTATTTGTATTTATTTTATCATTTTTTTCACAAAAATGTCCAACGAATTTAATATAAAGTCGTCAAAATATTATTTCAAATAAGCATCTAACCTGTCATTACTCACTTAGACATAGTTATATCTCAAGTTTCCCTTTACTTCAAAATTATTATATATTTAATCCCCACACACGGATACACTAAATGCTTTTAAGGTTTTGTGCGTGTATATAAATGCTTTAGGTTCCGTTTGTTTCTGAGAGTTCTCTTCTTTTGTTGAGAAATAACGTTGTATATTTCTGGGCAGTGTGTTATTTGCTTTGTACATGATTTGTGCAGTTTGAAAATGTACCATATCAGTTCAATTCAATATTTGAAAAAACAATGAACAAGGATTTGTGTGTTGTCTATATGCAGCCTTGTGTATTATTCTCAGTGATCTTTTCTGCAGTACTGTGAGTGAATCAAGTGTACTTGTATACATCTCTACACAGTAACTCAGGTATGGTAACACCAATGAACAGTATAGAGTATGGGGTGACTTTTGATTCAGTTGTTCTTTGCCTTATTCAATACTGAAATATTTCTCGCCACTTCATGTTGTAGGTACTTGATGTGTGGTTTCCAGCTCATTTTATTATCTAATATAACTCCTGAAAATTAGTTTTCTTGCACTATGTCAATTTGTACTCCATCTATTTGTATTTGTGTTTGACTATTTTCCTTACTATTTCCAACTAGCATTATTTTAGTTTTACTTAAATTCAAAGATAATATGTTTTTTATCAAATCATTTATTCTCTTGGAAAATAAATTTTTGACCTCGGTATTTGTCAAACCATAGTTACGGCCCTTTCTTCACACTTTGCTAAACAGATGCATCTTAGTAAAACACTAAGCATCGTGTAGCACAGCTGCTAATTTCTAAACAATACAAACTATGAACATAATAAAACAATGAATTACTGTATAATGTCTGCTCTCACTGGGATGGCGACTGATGATAGGTTTATATATTTCCGTTTAGATGAAGAATTAATCATAATCCTCACGAAAGGCATGATTTATAATCTGGAGTTAACGTTCATCATTTTAGAATGGCAGATGTGGGATCTGAGCCGAGGATGTCGTTGTGGCTTGTGCAGCCCTTTGAGATACTCGTGATTAAGGGCTATATAAGTAAACTTTGATTGATTGATTGATTGATTGATTGATTGATTGATTGATAGAAGTAAAGCACCATAATTCAGCATGCATGAGCTAGTTAGCTCTCTGTGATCAATGGCCGCTAAATATAGTTTTTCGGCGTTAGCGCTAATAATAATATTGCTAATACCTGGTTAATATTCTGGTCACAATATGTAGATGTACTATTGTCTGTGATTTTTGGATGTTTTTTGGAGGTTTAAATGGGCGGAATAGTGTACTCCCATTAGCTGCATTGTTAGCCACCTCATACTTGCCGTATTTAACGATTTAGAATGCAGCGATTGTGAATCATAGGCAAAATGACAAAACAAGTGCAATTCCCCTTTAATAAAGCAATGTGTGTGTGTAATGTGAAATCTTCAACATCTGACAATAACCCTGGTGTGCCAAAAGGTTCCGTCTTGGGCCTATTATCATTTATAACGCCTAGCAAAAAATTATGGACTCACCAGACTTGGAGAAAAAAGCAGCTAACAGACATGAGACAAAACTATAGTCATTTCAAATGGTAAGTGTCTGGCTTTAAAAAATACAAAAAGTACATTTTAGTAAATAAATTGAGGTATAGTCTGTAACAGTTTAATTTTTAGATCAAGCAGAGTGAAAAAAATATTCTGAGGAAAGGAAATATGCAATCACCATATACAGTTTCCTTTCCAACGCTAACACCTACTTCAGATTAAATCTGTTCATTAGCTGCTGCACTCGGTGAATTGACATGAATTATGGCTCCAACCCGAGATATGCCAATTGAACAAAGGAGAGGATTTTCAAAGTTATTATCAAGAAAGTAAATCACCACACAATGTTGCAAAAAATGTAGATTGTTCACCATCAGCTGAGTCTAACCAAGTACAAACAACATGGGAAGGTTGTAAAAGGCAAGTATACTGGTGGACCAAGGAAAACATCAATGTGTCGAGACATAAAACGTTTAGCAATATGCATTGAAAACATAAAATGCAAATTTTAAAAAATGAAGAACAAATGGGCAGAAACTGGAGTCACAGTCTGTGACCAAGATGTAAGAAACCGCCTGAAGAAAATGGGATTTAAATACATAAAAGCGAGATGAAAGCCAACATCAACACCTAAACATAAAAAAACTAAGGTTTCATTGGGCTAAAGAAAAGCAATTGTAGACTGATGCTGGCTGGATGAAAGTCATATTCACTGATGAATCACAAATCTACATTGGGCAAGGTGATGATACTGGAACTTTAGTTTTTGTGCCGTTCCAATGAGATTTATGAAGACGACTGCCTGAAAAAAAATGTGCAAATTCCCACAGTAATTCATGATATGGGGCTGCATGTCAGGTAATTGCACTGTGGAGATGGCTGTCATTACATCTTCAATAAATGCACAAGTTTATGTTGACATTTTGGACACTTTTCTTTTACATCAATAAAATAGATATTTGGGGATGATGACATATTTTTTTCCAAAATGCCAATGCATCTTACCATAGAGCAAAAACTAAAGACTTTCCTTGAAGAAAGATACATGAGGTCAATATCATGGCCTGCAAATAGTCCAGATCTCAATCAAATTGAAAATGTGTGGTGGAAATTGAAGAAAATGAAAATGACTCCAACCTGAAAAGCTGATCTGACAACAGCGATCAGAGAAAGTTGGAGCAAGATTGATGAAGAGTCCTTTGGTTAGAGTGTCCGCCCTGAGATCGGTAGGTTGTGAGTTCAAACCATGGCCGAGTCATACCAAAGACTATAAAAATGAGACCCATTACCTCCCTGCTTGGCACTCAGCATCAAGGGTTGGAATTGGGGGTTTAATCACCAAAAATGATTCCCGGGCGGAGCCACTGCTGCTGCTCACTGCTCCCCTCACCTCCCAGGGGCGGAACAAGGGGAGGGGTCAAATGCAGAGGACAAATTTCACCACACCTAGTGTGTGTGTGACAACCATTGGTACTTTAACTTTAACTTTGTTAAGTCCATGCCTCAGAGACTGCAAGCTGTTATAAAAGCCATAGGTAGTGCAAAAGTAGTGTTTTTTTTGTTTGTGTCACGCTTGCAGGACTGCACGTTAGCAGTAGTTGTCGTGATTTCAAGATGCAAACGGAATGCACGAATGCAGCTTGCAGGTCAAAGAATAATTAATAACGCACATAGTCAAACGCAACACAAAACACTTTTGTGCAGGGAAGTGCTATTAAAACAAAACACTAGTGCAGTTCGGAGCGCACAAAAAGACTGTGGGGTAACTCAAAACTAGGTAACACTTACAGTGAGGCGTGGAATGAATGAACAGCGTGCCACAGCAGTCTATTCTCAAGCGCTGAATAAAGTGCAAGGGTGGTTTAAAGAAGGCTGTCTAATTACTAATACAACTCAGGTGGACCTAACAGCGCTATGAAGCAGTGGTCAAGTTGCTTCAGGAAGGACAAACCAAAATGGGAAGAGAAACCAAAATAAGAGGGCTCAACCAGAACTAAATCATAAAACACAGGAAAATGCCAAAAATGTCCAAATAAGGCACGGCCAGGTGTGACAAGGCGTGACAGAATGCCCCCCCCCCCCCCCCCAACAAAATGGATACCAGACGTTCTAGAAAACACTAACCCGAAAAAGTTTAAAGTCACAAGAGGGCGGAGGGAGGACTAGGCGGTGGGTCGCCTGGCCATGTGTCCTCACAGCCAGAGGGGAAGAGTCAGATGGTGGCCACTCGGGCATTGAAACACAGGGAAGGCTATGCAATGACAAAAACTAAACGGGACAGACTAAACAAAAACAGAATGCTGGACAACAGCAAAAACTCACAATGAGTGTAGAGCAGATGGCATCCACAAAGTATATCCGTGCTTGACATCACCATTGAATGAATATTCAAAGATGTCCCAACAAAGAATGGTGGTCAAGACTCAACTTAAACAGTCCTAATTGGTAACACAAAACAGGTGCATGGAGAGGCGCTCAGAAACGGATGTGAAGCCGTTCTGAAAAACACCAAAAAAACAGGAAGAGCCACCAAAATAAAAGCACATGACAGGAACTAAACAACTAAACACATGAAAAATACTGCCATACTCAAAATATGGCACAGCATGGCGTAACAGGCTGTGACATGTTTCTTCTTTTAGCACTTAGCAATAGTGATACTTGCTGGATCTGCTTATCAGCCAGCTTACAAAACTTGTAGCTCATCTTCCTTGTATTCAGGCTCAAAAATATGATCATTTCTCACAAAATAGACATTGTCTCTCATGAAGTCTGCCATGATTAGTGGTAGTTGTTGTTGAAGGGAAAAGTGAACGTTGTGATGTAAAATTAATGTGCTGCACTATGCTTAAATGAGAAAATAAGTAAATATTACATGTTATTATTGCATGTTACTACATTACATAAACTCACAGCATGTATATAAAATGATGCTTGGATGTTTTTTGAGTGTTTTATAGGCGGAATAGAGCAAATCAAATTAGCTCTATTGTTAGCTGACGTTTGCCAACGTTTGTTTACAAGGTAGAATGCATTTTAAAAATCATGTTTTCTTGTCTCACATAAGGATTGTGAATGATAGACAACATTCCAAAAAAGTGCAGTCCTGTTTTAAAACTAATATGCTGATTCAGTAACTGTATACACAATTCTGAATGACCTCGCGCCCCCTCCTCTCAAAAATGTTGTAAAGAGAAATACAACTAGGTCTAGCTCCAGAGGGACTGTTTGGTGTCGTTTAGAAAAAGTGTGTTTGGGTAACTCTCATTTTCTTATCGAGTGTGTCAAACATGGAACACAATACCTGAAAATGTAAGTGAACTATCAAAACAAGGCTTTTTTAATAAGGCCTTGAAAAAAAATGGCTGCTTGAGAGTAAAAATTGCAATCAGAGTTTATAGGCTTCTGGTATAACATGTTACTGGTAGAGATGTCCGATAATGGCTTTTTTTGCCGATATCCGATATTCCGATATTGTCCAACTCTTAATTACCGATACCGATATCAACCGATACTGATATATACAGTTGTGGAATTAACACCTTATTATGCCTAATTTTGTTGTGATGCCCCGCTGGATGCATTAAGGCGGGGTTGAGATGGGGGTCTATATTGTAGAGTCCTGGAAGAGTTAGTGCTGCTATTTGTTCTGTTGTGTTTATGTTGTGTTACGGTGCGGATGTTCTCCCGAAATGTGTTTGTCATTCTTGTTTGGTGTGGGTTCACAGTGTGGCGCATATTTGTAACAGTGTTAACGTTGTTTATACGCCACCCTCAGTGTGACCTATATGGCTGTTGATCAAGTATGCTTTGCATTCAATTGTGAGTGTGTGAAAAGCTGTAGGTATTATGTGACTGGACCAGCACGCAAAGGCAGTGCCTTCAAGGTTTATTGGCGTTCTGTACTTCTTCCTACGTCAGTGTACACAGCGCCGTTTTACAAAGTCATAAATTTTACTTTTTGAAATTGATACCGATAATTTTGAAACCTATACCGATCATTTCCAATATTACATTTTAAAGCTTTTATCGGCCAATAATATCGGCAGTCCGATATTATCGGACATCCCTAGTTACTGGTATTAAGTGTTACAAGTGTATTTCATGAAATGTATATTTAATCAATTGTTGTGTGTGTTTTTCTAATGCACAATGTAAGTTTGTGGCAGTGACAGCACCTATGGCCCTTAAAATTGGAACCTTGGAATTTTACAATTTAATATTGTTAATCTCTGTATTAAGTTTTGAATGTGTGTCTTAATCAACCTACCGAGGTATTCGGGATGAAAATTAGGCATTGCTATAATCTAATATTTACATGTCAAATGTTCATTAATAGGTGTTATCCCTTTTTTTTTAAAACTACATCTAAATAAAATGTTATTACTTTCTTGATATTAGTATAGTTAGATAGTTTTACAATATACAATTTTTCAATATGATACATCGTATTTTTAAATGATAAATGGGTTATACTTGTATAGCGCTTTTCTACCTTCAAGGTACCCAAAGCGCTTTGACATTATTTCCACATTCACCCATTCACACACACATTCACACACTGATGGACGGAGCTGCCATGCAAGGTGCTAACCAGCACCCATCAGGAGCAAGGGTGAAGTGTCTTGCCCAAGGACACAACGGATGTGACTAGGATGGTAGAAGGTGGGGATTGAACCCCAGTAACCAGCAACCCTCCGATTGCTGGCACGGCCACTCTACCAACTTCGCCACACCGTTTTTCCCGTTTCTCATTACAACATTTCTGAAAAAGAGTAGAATTTATTTAATCCTACCCCTTTTTTCCATTTAATAGAAATTACTAACACATTTGGTCACTTCCTGTTCTTAATTTGTACACAATTTAAATCCATAAATAACAAAGTTTTCAATAAATAGTTATATAAGCTGTTATTCACACAGTTAGATGAATAAAATTATCTAAAATTTTAAAATTTAACATAATTCTTCTTCTTTGTACTTTGTAAACACTTTGAGTTTGAAAAGTTTGTCAGAGTAGATCATGTTATTACATTAATTTATTTGCTTAATCCATTCCATAATTTCATTCCACATACTGATACTAAAGGTTTTAAAGGCCTACTGAAACCCACTACTACCGACCACGCAGTCTGATAGTTTATCTATCAATGATGAAATCTTAACATTGCAACACATGCCAATACGGCCGGGTTAAATTATAAAGTGCAATTTTAAATTTCCCGGCAAACCTCCGGCTGAAAACGTTTCGATATGATGACGTTTGCGCGTGACGTCAACAGTGGAAGCGGAAGTATTCGGAGCCCATTGAATCCAATACAAAAAGCTCTGTTTTCATTTCAAAATTCCACAGTATTCTGGATATCTGTGTTGGTGAATCTTTTGCAATTTGTTTAATGAACAATGGAGACTGCAAAGAAGAAAGTTGTGGGTGGGATCGGTGTATTAGCGGCGGACTACAGAAACACAACCAGGAGGACTTACTTGGATAGCAGACGCGCTAGCCGACGCTAGCCGCCGACCGCACGGATGATCAGGTGAAGTCCTTCGTCCTTCCGTCGATCGCTGGAACGCAGGTGAGCACGGGTGTTGATGAGCAGATGAGGGCTGGCTGGCGTAGGTGGAGCGCTAATGTTTTTATCATAGCTCTGTGAGGTCCCGTTGCTAAGTTAGCTTCAATGGCGTCGTTAGCAACAGCATTTTTAATCTTCACCAAGCTGGAAAGCATTAACCGTGTAGTTACATGTCCAGAGTTTGGTAGTATTGTTGATCTTCTGTCTATCCTTCCAGTCAGGGACTTATTTTGTTTTGTTTCTATATGCAGTAAAGCCCGATGCTATCACGTTAGCTCAGTAGCTAAAGTGCGTCACCGATGTATTGTCGTGGGGATAAAAGTCACTGTGAATGTCCATTTCACGTTCTCGACTCTCATTTGCAAGAGGATATAGTATCCGAGGTGGTTTAAAATACAAATCTGTGATCCACAATAGAAAAAGGAGAGAGTGTGGAATCCAATGAGCCAGCTTGTACCTAAGTTACGGTCAGAGCGAAAAAAGATATGTTCTGCACTGCACGCTAGTCCTTCACTTTCACGTTCCTCATCCACGAATCTTTCATCCTCGCTCAAATTAATGGGGTAATCGTCGCTTTCTCGGTCCGAATCTCTCTCGCTGCTGGTGTAAACAATAAGAAAATATGAGCAGTCCTTCCCCCGGTGTCGTCACGCTACTTCCGGTACAGGCAAGGCTTTTTTTTATCAGAGACCAAAAGTTGCGAACTTTATCGTTGTTGTTCTATACTAAATCCTTTCAGCAAAAATATGGCAATATCGCGAAATGATCAAGTATGACACATAGAATGGATCTGCTATCCCCGTTTAAATGAAAAAAAATTCATTTCAGTAGGCCTTTAAATGTTGTACGTGCAGACAAATTTTTTTGTCATGATCCGTTGCCCGGATCATGTTTTGTTTAAGTTTAGTATTTCCTTAGTTGTTGATTTAGTTCTGTGTCGGCACCCGGGTTTGTTTTCTTTGTTGCCGTGGGTGCTGATTATTGTCACCGGCCTCCGATTAGTTTGTCTGTTGTATGTTGGCTTGTTTATGGAAATAAATCACCTTTCTTACTCGCAAGTCACATTTTTTTTGAAGGATAAAATTCTCTTCTTTTGTTGAGAATAATTATTGTACATTTTTGGGTAGCAGGCTATTGTTTGTTCGTACATAATTCTAACTCTTTGCAAATGTACCAACAGTGTTGGGACTAACGCGTTACAAAGTAAAGCGTTACTGTAACGCCGTTAGTTTCGGCTGTAACTAGTAGTCTAACGCGTTATTTTTTATATTCAGTAACTCAGTTACTGTTACTACATGATGCTTTACTGCGTTATTTTAGGTTATTTTTTATGTAATATCGGCTAAAAACAGAAGATCTGAGTGTGTTTTATTGGAGAGTTGCAGTGTCGTCCTTCTGAGTCTTCCTGTGTCACAACGGGGACAAGAGAACAGGCGCTCTGTGTGTGTGTGTGTCTGGGTGTGGGTGTGGGGAGGGGAGGGTGGGGGCGTGTCTGTGTTTACTAACAAGACATCATGGTGGAGCTGAAGCCGAGTTTCTTAACGTGGAGATATTCTAGACTGACCATGCGTCCTCTTTTCCCCGGACATGTCTTCTTTTGCGGGGCTGTCCAGGCAGAGTTTCTTAAATGCCTTAAATGTCCGGCATTTTCAGTTAGCGTTGCGTGTATTTTCAATGTACGTTCAGGGTTAAGAAGGGGTTAAAAACAAAACAAATTGTGCGCATGCAGCAGCATTCGTGAGGGAGGGGCAGAGACAGAGAGAACGAGAGAGCGATGGAGTGGATTGATTGATTGAGACTTTTATTAGTAGATTGCACAGTACAGTACATATTCCGTACAATTGACCACTAAATGGTAACACCCGAATAAGTTTTTCAACTTGTTTAAGTCGGGGTCCACGTTAATCAATTTCTTTCAAATTGTCATTGCTCAAAACACAATATTGAATGAAAATCGATGTTATTATGAATTATTGACCTATCCAAGGTTCCGATTACTTCACATCAAATATTCCACTTTGAAAAATATTTTTGGTGGAAGATTTTGCATATTTTGTGTGTTTGCCATTAAAAACATAGTTTTGTTTGACAAAAAAGGGCAGACAACTAACAAACAAAAAAACAACATAAAAAAAAAAAACATTTTGAAATGAGGGATAGATCTGAAGTTGATGTAGACTCCAGAGATTTAAGCGTTAAATATAAAATGTATGTATGCCCTGGCACGCCACTATCATCATTTCATGACCGAAGCAAAACTATTTTTACACTTTTATACTGAAATAAATACACCTACAACTTATTCAATAAAAACATAGAAAAAACTACCAGCAGCGGTAAAGTTTAGATCCATGAAGGGAAGAAGAAAGTGAATGAATGTTTATAACTGAATACATTTACATATGTATACAAATTTGTGTTCTTTTTTTATTATTTTTTTTTTAATGAAACCTTTTTACAAAACACAATATAGAATGTGGGATACAACAGGATAATGCATACGTTTATCAATCAATCAATCAATCAATGTTTATTTATATAGCCCTAAATCACAAGTGTCTCAAAGGGCTTCTTTTTTTTTTTCAAAACGCTTACAAAAAAGTGGGACCCCAAAAATGTACTGTAGGACCCCATTTTTATGACTTGATGGGGTCCCAGTGCAATAACAGTACTGAAATGAATGCTAAAAGGGCATTAATGGGAGCTTAAAAAACAAAGAAGAAAAAAAGAAGTAACTACAGTAAATAGTTACTTTTCACAGTAACGCATTACTTTTTGGTGTAAGTAACTGAGTTAGTAACTGAGTTACTTTTGAAATAAAGTAACTAGTAACTGTAACTAGTTACTGGTTTTCAGTAACTAACCCAACACTGTGTACCAACTCATTGAATTTAAATATTTTTTATTCAATATATAAAGGGTTGTAGTGTTGTCTATAACCAACAATATGTATTATTCTAACTGACCTTTTTTGTAAGACTGTTGTGTGTCTAATAAAATGGGAATTATTGTATCAGTGGCGTGCGGTGAGGTTAATGTCTGGTGAGGCACTGCATCATCACAGTCAGATTTACAAACATATGAACCCTAAATAGTATCTTATTCACCATGTGATTGGCAGCAGTTAACGGGTTGTGTTTAAAAGCTCATACCAGCATTCTTTACACAACTGTAGCACACAAAAAAGCACATTTAATAAAAAAAACATTATTATGGTCTTACCTTTCTTGCTGGACATCCACACAGCCAGCCTTTGCGTGTGTACCACGCCGTTTGAAAAGAACGGGTCTTCTGTCCCGAAGTCAAAAGCAAACCTTTTAGCTACGGCGTTGGTCTACCTTTAATTATTACCTCCTGCTTCGATTGAAAGTCCAGTTTAGAAAACTGTTTTATTTTACATAAGTAATCCTCCATGTTTTTAATAAAAGTCCAGGCGAGAGGAAATAAACAATCGTTGCACTAATTGACTTGCAAACTTTTTTTTTTTTTTTCTTCTGCGGCGAGGAATGATCTCTGGGATCACTACCGCCCTCTATCACCAGGAGGCCGGATTACTGTGAGCCTCAGACAGTACGCCTTTTGCAGCAGTTTTATGAATGCTCAGCACAAGAAATACGTTACACACATACAGTTGTTTACAAAATACACTGTGCATTATATACCTCAGCTAACTAAACTATGCCATAGTTTAGTTAGCTGATACAATTCATATAGCAATACAGTCTCACTGCACAGCAGCTCAGCAGTTAGCCGAGTCATTGTGCACAATCCATGTTGAGGCACAAATCAGTGACGTGCCTCAACTGGCTGCTGATCACCGCACCGTCTCTTCTCAGTATTTGAACGGCAAATGTGAAAATGAAAATAAAAATAATCTAAAACTGGTGAAGTTAAATGGAAAATAACTTTAGTATAATCACTGGATACATATAACAATTTATTTTTTTTTTTTTTTTTTTTACATTTTTTTTCTTTCCATGATGGCAGGTGAGGCCGTGCCTCCCCTGCCTCTAGTGACTGCACGCCACTGTATTGTATTATTCTGTATATATTGTTTTGTGATACTATTCATACGTACGCATATTGTTTTTAAAATGTGTAACTTTTTTTTTGGCCTAAAATATTTGACCTGTAATTAATTCATTGTGATTATAATAACGATTAGAAAATTATCATTTATTGGCAATACTGGTCCTGTATTTACTTGGTATCAAATTGATACCAAACTTGTCAATATCACTCACGTTTAATAAACACAATGATATCGGATTGGGTCACTTGAAAATACATGATACTTTTCCCCATTTGGTTGAGTTTTTTCTTGCCCTGATGTGGAATCTGAGCCGAGGATGCCTTTTTGGATTGTGCAGCCCTTTGAGACACGGGCTATATAAATAAACTTTGATTGATTGATTGATTGATTGATTTTTAGGGCACCTGATGGGTGATACAGGGCACCCATGAAACACCTGGATGAGACAGATTGATGGAGCGGAACTGTGAGCCGCCCTGGCGTCCCCTGATATTGTTAAGCATGGCAAAGTGCCCCTTTAGCGCATGCACCTTGACATGGGCTGCGTTTCAATTTGCATACTTCCATAATTACGCACATTTTGAGTGCAGCATAAGTGTGTTTACACTTCGAAGTAAGACTAAATGCTGTCTGGCATAAAGTACTTGAAAGCAACACTTAAGTAGAAATAGAAGTATCCGGGGCAGTCCCTCCCTATACGCAGATCACACGCTGAGCATAGGGTCCCATTTTACTTGAACAAGCACATAAAATGTCAATTCATGTCAATGTCAACAAAATTACTTTTGTTGTTTTTTGTTCTTTTTTGCGTTAGTTTTTTTTGTTTGTTTGTTTTTTTGGGCCGGGGGGTTAGATAAAGATTATTTATGTATTTAATATTTGTTTACTTACTATGGTACATTATTTATTTATTTTCTGTTCTGTCACAGAGAACAAAGAAATGGGATACAATTCAAGTTAAAAAGTTAAAGTACCACTGATAATCACACACACACACACACACGAGGTGTGGTGAAATTAGCCTCTGCATTTGACCCATCCCCTTGTTCCACCCCCTTTTTGTGCGCTCCTAATTTGTGTTGCTTTTGACTACGTGTGTTATTAAATATTCTTTGACCTGCAAGCTGCATTTGTGCATTTCATTTGCATCTTGAAATCACGACAACTACTGCTAACATGCAAGGGTGACACAAACAAACAAAAAATACTACTTTTGCACTACCTCTGGCTTTTATAACAGCTTGCAGTCTCTGAGGCATGGACTTAACAAAGTTAAAGTTAAAGTACCAATGATTGTCACACACACATTAGGTGTGGTGAAATTATCCTCTTCATTTGACCCATCCCCTTGTTCCACCCCCTGGGAGGTGAGGGGAGCAGTGAGCAGCAGCGGTGGCCGCACTCGGAAATCATTTTGGTGATTTAACCCCCAATTCCAACCCTTGATGCTGAGTGCCAAACAGGGAGGTAATGGGTCCCAGTCTTTGGTATGACTCGGCCGGGGTTTGAACTCGCAACCTACCGATCTATTGCTATGGTATGAAAAGTGGTAGGATTAAATAAACTCAGCTTCTTCTGACTCCTTTTTCGAACGTGCTGTAATGAAACGACTGGAAATTGTCAATACTTGGACTTTGGAGTTTGTTTTCCCGGAATGCAAAGGAAAGTTGGCGTGGGCAAGGCGTGAATGTAAGTACATCCATCCATCCATTTTCTACCGCTTATTCCCTTCGGGGTCGCGGGGGGCGCTGGAGCCTATCTCAGCTACAATCGGGCGGAAGGCGGGGTACACCCTGGACAAGTCGCCACCTCATCGCAGGGAATGTAAGTACATGATTTATTAAAACATTAACAAACTACAAAAAAAGGAAGCAAACAAAAGGCGCGCACAATGGCGGAGAACAAACTTGACTAATGAAACCAAAAGACTAGCACAAAGGCAATTAACTATGAACACAAAACAAAAACGCTTACTGTGGCATGGCATGAAGCATGAACTATGGTAAACAGGAATATCCTGTGTAGCAGTAGCATGGATGGATAGATTATGTCACCAGGACGAACAACAGAAACAGACCGGCTTAAATAGCAGTGACATGATCAGCGAAAACAGGTGTGTGACTCAAAACGGGAAACAGGTGCGTGACATGACAGGTGAAAACTAATGGGTTGCTACGGTGACAAAACAAACAAAAGTGCACAAAGAGTCCAAAAACAAAACCGAACATGACTAAAACAAAAGATGATCACACAGACATGACAGAAATATGCGATGCATTACATTGTATCGTATGCATGTTCAAAATAAACTGACACTGAACTGAATTATTGAATGAGAGGACACTTCAAATAAATGAATAAATACATCTGACACAAACGTATACCTAGCCGCATCCTGCTCCGTCACTGATAGGAATATGATCTAAAAATGTTCATGGCGCACAGCGTTAGTGCTTGTCTTGACTGGATTTGTATCCCGGTTTACAAATGTTTGTAAATTAATGTTTTAATGATGTTGAAATTACTATTTTGCACTAAAAAGTAAAACAAATATTTAATTGAACAATTTCTTCCTATGTATTTGTTTTAGTACACAACATGCATCGAAATAAAATTATTTGGCCTGATTCTTTGGTACACGTACCACAGTTTAAGAATCCCCGGGCGAGATTAACTAATGGAAGACAGACACGCGGGCAGGAAACAGAACAGAAAGTGAAGGTGCAGTTAAACATAGAATCCAACAGAAATGTAGAACCAAAATAGGAGCACCTTGGAAATAAATTATGCAAAACACAAGAAAATAGTGAACTCTCATGTGGATCATTCCAACTCTTCAGATACCATGGCTACCTATGCTTTAATATCATTATTATCAGTGTATGTGTGTCTCAAAATGCAATTTGAGGTACCAGTAAGTAAAAAAGGAAGTGCTGGATACAGAAAATACTATTTAAAAACCAAAAATCTCATCCTAAAAAAGCAAAAAATGCATCTGGAAGGGATTCAAATGGACACATCAATAGTATTTAAATCCAAGACAAATACACATAAACACACATAGGGTAAACTGCTCAAACACATCTACTCCTCTGAAAATAAAATACCAAAACGGCTGCTTCATAATCGGCACTAATTAAGTATATTGGCTCTTGTAGCGACAACAAACGGAAGGAGGACAAAAAGATGCTTCACCTGTCTTTATTTTTCCAGCGTCCACTGAATGACAACAATTTAACAAAGCTCGCTTTTGAATCAAATTAATCCGCGATGGCTCCTGGAAATCAGCACAATTTTAACATGTAACATGCATTTAAAAAAAAAACTTTTAGATAAGAAATTAGGTTTGTACGGTATACCGGAACTAGTATAGTACCGCGATACTAATAAATCATGTTCGATACTATACTGCCTCTGAAAAGTTTTTTTTAAATTGTATTTATATTATGTTTATAAACTCAGTAAATACGTCCCTGGACACACGAGGACTTAAATTATGACCAATGTAAGATCCTGTAACTACTTGGTATCGGATTGATACCCAAACTTGTGGTATCATCCAAAACTAATGTAAAGCATCCCTACAACAGAAGAATAAGTGATTATTACATTTTAACAGAAGTGTAGATAGACATGTTAAACGAGAAAGTAAGCAGATATTAACAGTAAATGAACAAGTAGATTAATAATTCATGTTCTACCACTTGTCCTTAATAATTTTGACAAAATAATAGAATGATAAATGACACAATAAGTTACTGACAGACTAAATTAGGAGCCTTTGTTTGCTTACTACTACTATGTTCACTATTTTATTTAAGGACAAACTTGCCATAAGAAACATATGTTTAATGTACCATAAGAATTTTTGTTCAAATAAAGCCAATAATGCCATTGTTATTTAGAAAAGTATTAAAGTATCGAAAAGTATACATTTTGGTACCAGTACTAAAATATTGGTATCGGGACAACACTATAAGAAATACTGTTTAATAATTAATACAATGGAATGTACTACAAACCACTAAATCGCTTTTATGAAATACTGTAATATTGTACAGCATTTACCTTAGGGACTGGACTAATGTGATGTCTCCTTCCGGCTGCTAAACCCGCTTTGTATGAGCGACTTTGGGCTTGTTTTCATAGAGTCGGTTGCTAATTTCTACCCTGAGATCTGGCAACACTGTCTCCGTTGCGTAGCAATAGAAACTAGGACATCATTGTTTACGCGGCACACAGACCTCTTTGAGTGACGGACCGTAAGGGTCAGAGTTGACAATAACAGACGTTTGTTTATGACCCAGTGAGCAAGGCTAATGCTCGCTCGTCCGGTTTGTAGATTCAGGAGAAAATAACACATTGAAACAGGTTAGACAGGCCGTTCGGCGGCTTCTCTATAATTTCATGGATTAATGTGTGGATGTTGTTTTGGCACGGACGCTGAATTCTGCTTTGAAGTGGTGCGGACCGAGCTGGCCCACTGAATTTGCTAAATGGTAGGCGTTCATAATTCCCCATGTTTGTGTACACTTTGCAAGGACTTTTATTCTGAAGCATTTTCTTTGACAGTAGCACTTCCACTTTATTTCTTATTTGTGTTACCTGTGGCACGTTGTTTTCTCTCTGCTGAGTTCATTCGGTGAACTAGACAATGTGAGTAATTCTGACAGTCATATAAAACACATTTTAACTGTTAATGAACATTACTGTGATTACGTTAATGTTTATGTCATGTTTTAGTGGTGTTCGAAGAACATTATT
Organism: Entelurus aequoreus; assembly: GCF_033978785.1. Lineage (NCBI taxonomy): Eukaryota > Metazoa > Chordata > Actinopteri > Syngnathiformes > Syngnathidae > Entelurus > Entelurus aequoreus. Next base: position 12,745,323 of record NC_084754.1, on the reverse strand, counting down.
GGTGGTGTGTTGTTTAGTACCTACTAGGGTTTTGGTACCGGTACCAAAATGTATTTTGATACTTTTACTTTTTTTTTTTTTTCAAATGAAGGGGACCATAGGGCGCACCGGATTATAAGGTGCACTGCCGATGAGCGGGTCTGGTCAGGTTTATTATTATACAAAAGACGCACCGGATTATAGGGCGCTTAAAAGTGGTTTTATTATTCTAATTTTTTTTCTAAATGGAAAACACTTCCTTGTGGTCTACATAACATTTAACGGTGGTTCTTTGGTCAAAATGTTGAATAGATTATGTTTTACAGATCATCTTCAAGCCGCTTTCTGACAGTCGCTTCCGGATGCGTCGTTTTGTGGGCGGTCTTATTTACGTGGCTCACCTTCGGCAGCGTCTTCTCCCCGTCATCTTTGTTGTAGCGGTGTTGCGTGCAAGGACGGGAGTGGAAAAAGTGTCAAAAGACGGAGCTAACTGTTTTAATGACAATCAGACTTTACTTAAATCAATAACGGAGCAACATCTCCTCATCCGTGGCTCACTAGTGCAATAACAACGCTGGAAATGTGTCCCGTGAAAAACCGTCCGACCGGAGCTCTCTAATAACTAAAGTTCCTTGGGTGAATAATGTAAACTCACTACACCGGTATGTTTTAGCGCTTTCATGGCGAGTTTAGTGTGAGATATAAGTAAGAACTTTACACTACTTTATATTAGAAATGGCAACAGCGGAGGATGAATGTCCCATAACAAGAAGATAGAGAAAAAGTAGAAGCTTATCGACTACGGTGTCGCCACGGACTACAAAGGAGGATGCGAGCACATTTTCAATACTTGCACAGATCCCAAATACACATCAACAGGTACCAGGAGGTAAGAAAAGTTGCTTTTACATAATATTGCGAAACAAAACGCTAGATAATATGTCTTACCTTATACACCTACCATAATAATACTTGTACGTTGAAGCACAGTACAATCAATCAAGCGGTGCGGCTCCCTAGCTTACCAAAGACGTATTAAAACATTTTGATAGATTTTTGAGCGGCGTGTGTAATGTTCTATATTTTCAATGGAACATACAACATTTTGGTGTTTTTTACTTGAGTCATATTGCAGTCTACACGTATCTTTCATGTGTGACTGCCATCATATTGCAGTCTACACGTATCTCTTATGTGTGACTGCCATCTACTGGTCACACTTATCATTTCACCATGTACCAAATAAAGTAGCTTCGAGGTCGGTAAGCAAAACCAGAATTATTCCGTACATTAGGCGCACCGGGTTATAAGGCGCACTGTCGAGTTTTGAGGGAAAAAAAGGATTTTAAGTGCGTCTTATAGTCCGGAAAATACTGTACCCAAATTAAAACAGCCCTAGTCTTAAGAACAGTTCTAATCGAGCCCGATACAATCTGCCTTCTCTCCTATAAGCCACTAGAAGTCGCTAGGTGATGTAATGGCCTCATTTGCATAATCAGTAGCAATGGGCGCTGTAAGAGAGAAGACTGTCCCAATAAAAAGTGAGTTTTACAAAATGCTAGTCATGATTAAAACTGCAAATTAAGTTTCTTCGGTTGATTATTGGCTTTTTTTTCCTTTAAATTTAAATCATTTTTCAAATTTGATCAAAAGACTTTGGGGTTGTGACATTCACAAAATAAACCAGATCTATTGATTGTCTCATTAACATGAACAATAGGATTAGGACGTTGCAGTGATTTATTTTAGTATGACATGAGGGGTGTGGGTCTGCTCTCTGCTCTCAGGCTACTGTCAACCTGACCGCCTGTGAGGAGGGGTTCATGGCAGCACCCGCTCCTCGTGCAGGACATCAACTGCAGAGTGATACATACTTTCATGTCTTCAAACATCCCAAACAGTCGCTAGATTTGTCGATAGTCTCTTTTGAGGAGGAAAAGTGGCTAAGGCTATGTCTACAGTAAACCGGATAATCCCTTACATTATTAATTATTTAGCCTAAGCATCGGGTCAGCCACACTAAACCATCGTTTAAGGTAACCCTCTTTGGATAATTTTTTACACGGGTAAGTGCGCCGTGTATTTCTTGAATCTCCGGCTCTTAGATTTGTATGGACTCATTGATCATTTACAAACTGAGTTCGGAGAGGAAGTGACATCAGAAAGAACGCGCCACAGCCGGCTTCATAACAAGCAGTATCGTAACTCGGAGGCAACCACTGGAAAGATGGAGGCGAGTCATCCAGACATGCCCGTGTTTCTCCCTCTTGTACATGCACAGACTACACATTGTTTGAATAATTATGTAAGGGACGGCGTGGCGAAGTTGGTAGAGTGGCTGTGCCAGCAATCGGAGTGTTGCTGGTTACTGGGGTTCAATCCCCACCTTCTACCATCCTAGTCACGTCCGTTGTGTCCTTGGGCAAGACACTTCACACTTGCTCCTGATGCCTGCTGGTTAGCGCCTTGCATGGCAGCTCCCGCCATCAGTGTGTGAATGTGTGTGTGAATGGGTGAATGTGGAAATACTGTCAAAGCGCTTTGAGTACCTTGAAGGTAGAAAAGCGCTATACAAGTATAACCCATTTATCATTAATTATTATCATAATAAGTTATCACACAACTCTTCTGCTTAAAGCCCGTTGCTATAGTTAATATCAATTGTGCTGAAGTTATACTTTTCTATCTGTGCAAAGGGACAACTTGCAATCTTGGATTGCGAGTCGTCTCATATCAGTGTTTGTGTCCAGACCCGGCCTGTTGACTGCCAAGGGCGAACATCGAGTACCTTGACGCAGACAAAGCAGAGACATGGCGATATCACGAGAGTCAGCACATTTCCATTTCTGAATAATCATATATTGTGTCTGACTGGGGCTGCTGAAATTACCCCCCCTTCCTTCAGAAGCAGCCTCAGTGATGTAACCAGGGACCTCCCGAATAAATAGTGGAGCACGTGGGCTGTGCCTTAGGGCAGTAGTCCCCAACCTTTTTGTACTTGCGGACCGGTCAACGCTTGAAAATTTGTCCCACGGACCGGTGGGGTGGGGGGTGTAGTAAAAAAAATATATATATTTTAATTTTTTTTTTTTTTTCATAAAGAAATACAATCATGTGTGCTTACGGACTGTATCCCTGCAGACTGTATTGATTTATATTGATATATAATGTATATATTGTGTTTTTTATGTTGATTTAATAAAAAAATGTATTAAAAACATTTTTTTATTTTTTATTTCTTGTGCGGCCACGGCCAATCGGTCCACTGACCGTACCGGGCCGCGGCCCGGTGGTTGGGGACCACTGCCTTAGGGCGTAGGTTGGAACGGTAACTGAGTGTACAGCCCAATACGTCTCTCCTCATTGAGCAAAATTCAACTCTGTCTCTCCATGATTCCTTGCTTCTTGTCTGTTTAGTAGAGGTCATCAATGTTTGAACCTGACACACATCTCAGAAGGCAACATTGCAATGTTTAGCGACGGTTTTGGATAAGGCCTGGAAGAACAGCAGATCTTTCGAATGTCCAGGTCAGCTGTGATTCTACTTAGTGAAAAACTTTGTCCATTTGTCGAAGGAGAGGCAACGAAAATGCGAGCTCCCGTGGACAAGGGAAGACTACGAAAAATAGCAAATGCATTTGGACTGTCAGTTATTGTCCGCGATGTATGTCGAGCGATTACTCAACGTCTATTTTTGTACTCCATAACTATTGTGAAGGCATGAAGTGGTTGCGGCCGTCAAGCACGACCGCCAACTTCAGCCTACAAGCACAGTGTCCTGTTGTTGGTTGTTCTTTATCAATTTTTTTTATTTTCACACGTCCGTTAAAGATATGATTCATGTATGATGACTCAGGTGTGATTCACTACAATAGTCTAACAGCTGCTGATGGTGAGGCAAGCAAGGTTTACTGTTCAAAGAAATGTGGCAATAGTCTACATTGAAACACAGGGTAAGAATACACTTCCAGGTCAGAGGTGACTATAACACAGACCTGGGCATTCTGCGGCCCGCGGGCCGCATCCGGCCCTTTGTGCGTCCCTGTCCGGCCCGCGTGAGGCCAATTATAAATTACAAAATACATTTTAAAAAGTATCTATGTCGAGTGTGCAATACAACGGTCCTGCTTTTGTTTTGAAAATCGTTATTTGTATTACTTCCGTGTGGACGTATGCGTGTGCGTGAGTGAATGTGAACAACTGCAATTACAAAATAAAGTTGAAAAAACATCTATGTCCTGCGCGCAATACAACTGTGCTGCTTTTATTTTGAAAAGTATTATTTATGGGCGTGTGTCCGTGTGTAACCTGCGAGTGAAGGTGCACATGCAGCGACAAGTGATGCACGGTTTACACCCGAGACGCCAAAAAGAGAAAAGTTGATGAGGAATGCCGTCCCCTCACCTAAGGTGCGTGCCTGCGCAATTGCGCACTGCTCAAGCGTCCGCTGCGCGCAGCAAATATATGCCGCGCACCAAATCAAATCCCATCTGAATTCTAAACAAAATAAACATATTTATTCTATGTAATTTTGCAATGCAACTTTGAGTGACAGTGACAACAAGCGGCCCTAACGGTGTTCGTCAACACCGTTCAATTGAACACCGTTCAATTATTGTAACGTCTATCGAGATGCTTCGAGGACAGGAATTATATCGATCACTTTATTGAACAAAACTGTTTATATTCGGCCATAACCACACCAAAAACATGAGTAAAACAATTCTATCTCGAAAAACTAGTCATTTTCTGCCGTACAAACCAGGCCAAAACCAACTTGTCATCTGTCACCAACACGCATACCACTAAACCACTGGTGCGTTTATGGCCACACAAAAAGTCGGACAACTCAAACACCACACAAAGTTACACTATGACTCCTCAGTCATACGTGTGCTTATTTTACTGTCATTTATTATTAATGTTAATTTATATATATTAGTCATGGAATGCTGTTACACACACTATGTTGAAGTATTACTATTATTATTATTATTATTATTATTTATCTTACGGTATATATCAAAAATAATATTGAGCAAAATTTAATTGAAATATTGTCGATGTGGCCCTCCAGCAGTGCTCGGGTAGCTCATGCGGCCCCCGGTAAAAATTAATTGCCCACCCCTGCTATAACACGTGCATTTTTTTTGGGAGTTGCGATGGAGGTGGGGGGGGGGGGTCTTAAACGATGGCATTGTTGTGTGTGGACACGGATAAGGTTAGGTGGGATTTACCCTGGATAACCTTAGTGTAGAAGGGGCCTAAGAGAAGTTGGAAAGTCGTCAGATTTAGCAGGAATGTCACCGAGTTGACAACACTGGCAACAAGTGGTCATGCAAACAGTCTTAAGGAGGAAAATATTCTTAGCATTTCTTGTGATTTATTATCTAAGACATTACAGTTGGAAGAAGAATTTGGATCAAGAAACAGCGCATCAGACTGTACTGTAGAAATGCTGGTTGCGGTCGGTATCCCACAATGTCTTCCATCTAAAAATGCCACCGACACACGATACGGTATGTTTCATTGACAGCACCAGCAAGCTGGTTTCAATCAGGCCACTGTGTGCCTCTCTGCTTCTTATTGATTTACACAGAAAACACCAACCTCATCTCCATTCTGCCTCTAAAGCTGCTGGATGGCCCGAGCAGGTGCCGGACTCCTGGGCTCCACACGCCTAAAGGCCACGGAAGCTGAAACAAGAGAGGCAAGCCAGCGCACATTCAGAATAACAATGCCTCCATTTCTCACACTGACATAATCCCCATGTTTTATTTGTCCCCTTGTAATTCTTTTTATATCTTGGGCTTATGTTCTTTGGCATCCGTTCAATCCCAGCCCGGGGACACGCGGCTCTAGCGGGCCCATATGTGTGCCTTGCTCCAGTTAACGCCTATTAGTTCCATTGTAAGTGTGACTAAACTGGCACGTCTCAGCCGGGAGATGGGCTGGCTTTGACTGACAGTCCATGTCTGGATCCTGTAGTTTGAGTCTCACGCAGTCTTGTCAAACACTAGGCTGTGTCAAAGCATCCGTCAGTCCAGGAGCCGAGCTGCTGTGCACTTCTGACCACATGTCTCCCAACGACGCTACATTCCACGCCGCTGTGGGACTTTGTGTGAAGTCGTATTATCCGCTCTTCTTTCGTGTTTTGGAAGCCGCTGTGTTTTCATGAGAAAAATCCGGCATGGAAAAAATGATTTTATAACCTTCCTTTCATAAAAATCACAGCTGAGCCCGCTTTCCACTAACAGCTTGGTATTAGGACCGTGGCATGGCGATGATGTATGTTGTCGGCGGAGAAAATCTGCTAAGTCTGTGCCACGTGATGCCAACTTAAATATTGTTTTCACAACTGTGCAAGCTAATTACCTTTAATTTTTCATCTGTGCTCCGAGGGTTGTAAGAGGCTGTGATTAGCGATTCATTACTTCTCATTACCTGACCTGTCAAACTGTTTCCGTTCCTTATTGAGGCTGATTAGGCGAACATGGCCCGTCTATCTCGGTGAGGCTGAGAAAGACCTCAAGCATGATCTGCAGATGACACGCTGATGAGATGATAATAAAGGGATGCGGCAAAAAGGAAACATGGTTTTCTGATGGAAAGAAAGACAAATCTAGATAGGCTGGGACAGATGTGTCGGATGAGACTAGACAGGAACAGTACGCACCAAAGGTACGACCGGACCTTTCATTGAAATAAACTGAAAATGGAGGAAATTGGAGCGTTGAAGCTTTAAAGGCCTACTGAAATGACATTTTCTTATTTAAACGGGGATAGCAGATCCATTCTATGTGTCATACTTGATCATTTCGCGATATTGCCATATTTTTGCTGAAAGGATTTAGTAGAGAACATCAACGATAAAGTTCGCAACTTTTGATCCCTGATAAAAAAAAAGCCTTGCCTGTACCGGAAGTAGCGTGACGTCGCAGTTTGAAGGGCTCCTCACATTTCCCCATTGTTTACACCAGCAGCGAGAGCGATTCGGACCGAGAAAGGGACGATTACCCCATTAATTTGAGCGAGAATGAAAGATTCGTGGATGAGGAACGTGAGAGTGAAGGACTAGAGTGCAGTGGAGGACGTATCTTTTTTCGCTCTGACCGTAACTTAGGTACAAGAGCTCATTGGATTCTACACTTTCTCCATCCATCCATCCATCCATCCATCCATCCATGGATCACGGATTTGTATTTTAAACCACCTCGGATACTATATCCTCTTGAAAATGAGAGTCGAGAACGCGAAATGGACATTCACAGTGACTTTTATCCCCACGACAATACATCGGTGAAGCACTTTCGCTACGGAGCTAACGTGATAGCATCGTGCTTAAATGCAGATAGAAACAAAAGAAATAAGCCCCTGACTGGAAGGATAGACAGAAGATCAACAATACTACCAAACTCTGGACCTGTAACCACACGGTTAATGCTGTACCGCTTGGCGAAGCCTAGCAATGCTGTTGCTAACGACGCCATTGAAGCTAACTTAGCTACGGGACCTAGACAGAGCTATGCTAAAAACATTAGCTATCCACCTACGCCAGCCCTCATCCGCTCATCAACACCCGTGCTCACCTGCGTTCCAGCGATCAACGGCGCGACGAAGGACTTCACCCAATCATCGATGCGGTCGGCGGCTAGCGTCGGATAGCGCGTCTGCTATCCAACTCAAAGTCCTCCTGGTTGTGTTGCTGCAGCCAGCCGTTAATACACCGATCCCACCTACAACTTTCTTTTTTGCAGTCTTCATTGTTCATTAAACAAATTGCAAAAGATTCACCAACACAGATGTCCAGAATACTGTGGAATTTTGCGATGAAAACAGAGCTGTTTGTATTGGGATACAATGTGTCCCAATACTTCCGCTTCAACCATTGACGTCACGCGCAAACGTCATCATACATAGACGTTTTCAACCGGAAGTTTCCCGGGAAATTTAAAATTGCACTTTATAAGTTAACCCGGCCGTATTGGCATGTGTTGCAATGTTAAGATTTCATCATTGATATATAAACTATCAGACTGCGTGGTCGGTAGTAGTGGGTTTCAGTAGGCCTTTAATGGGTAATAATATCCTTCAAAAGACGTCTTTGTGGTCTGCATCAGGGGTCCCCAACCTTTTCCACCAGGGACCGGTTTAATGTTTGCATTATTTTCACAGACGGGCTTTCCACGTTTGGCAGATAAAAACAGCAAAAAAAAATGAGCATGCAAAATCAACTCACTAAAACGCTGAAATAGTGGGAGCCCTGGGCATGTTTCTTTGCGAAGAGATGGTCCCCGGCACGTTGATGGCATATACTATATACCAGTGTTTCTTAACCATAGGACCGGGGCCCAGTTTTAGGCCGTGAGCGCCCCCTAGAATGTAATACATCTGTTTTTTCAGCTGTAGTCCGCAAAGGCCGCAGCTGTACTTAGTTGTAATACACTTTTCTACCACTTGTGGCATTCATGACAATATAAAACAAACAGAAGTCTGGTGCTAATGTCATAGAGACCTTTTTTAAGCGCAACAATTATGACTAAAGTGGTGAATCTGTATTTTCATTTGCACTTTAATTTTATGACGGTTTAGTTAAGAAACATGCTTATTATTAATTTAATTTATTCATTTTAGCACAACATAATACATATTGTATGTACATTTTTTTTCTTCTAATCAGCCTGACCTAAGCCTAAGGTTTATTTATTAAATTAATAATAATCTGTATGATTATCAAATGCTTTTATATCATTTTACGAGGTAGTACACTGTAAATTGGTTGGATATTTTATTTTATTGAATAATATCAAAATCAAGAGTAAGATTACTAATTCAGTGTTAATATTGGAGTGGTCTCCAATATGCTGTAGTTTATAAATTAATTCATGTTTCTGTGCTCCCCGGTAGCAAATGCGTCACGGACTGGTACCGGTCCCCGGACCGGTGGTTGGGGACCACTGGTCTACATGTAACTGTACAGACCATTTGCAAGCCCGTTCTGACTGTCTCTTAAAAACGAGCCATTTTGTAGGCAGTCTTAGTGAAGAAGGACAAACTTCAGAATAGTGTTGTCCCGATACCAATATTTTGGTACCGGTACCAAAATTATTTCCATACTTTTCAGTACTTTTCTAAATAAAGGGAACTACAAAAAATTGCATTATTGGCTTTATTCTAACAAAAAATCTTAAGGTACATTAAACATATGTTTCTTATTGCAAGTTTGTCCTTAAATAAAACAGTGAACGTACAAGACAACTTGTCTTTTATTAGTAAGTAAACAAACAGAGGCTCCTAATTTAGTCTGCTGACGTATGCAGAAACATATTGTGTCATTTATCATTCTATTATTTTGTCAACATTATTAAGGACAAGTGGTAGAAAATTAATTATTAATCTACTTGTTCATTTACTGTTAATATTTTAAAATGTTCCATCTAGACTTCTGTTAAAATGTAATAATCACTTATTTTTCTGTTGTTTGATACTTTACATTAGTTTTGGATGATACCACAAATGTGGGTATCAATCCGATACCAAGTAGTTACAGGATCATACATTGGTCATATTCAAAGTCCTCATGTGTCCAGGGACATATTTCCTGAGTTTATAAACATAATATACATTTTTTAAAAACGAAAGAAGCTGTTGTGATGCCAAAAAATATCGATGCAATCATAGTAGTATCGACTAGATACGTGCCTGTACTTGATATCATTACAGTGGATGTTCGGTGTAGATCCATCAATGCCGTTTGTTTACATTTTGATGCCGGTGAGCTACGGTGTGTAGTGATGAAGCATGTTTAGCTATTCCTCGTCCTGCAGGGATGATACTTGTAAGAAATGTACTTTATTTGTCGCCATGAAGGCGAGGATTAGTGATTTAGAAGTAGCTAAAACACTGCCGACGGCGGATGGACGTTAGCCGTTAGCTAGCTAGCCATGTCTTAAAGCACCGCTTCCTGAGGGCGTTTCAGTGTTATAACTTCACCTTTATCGTTAGTTTTTAAGCTAAAATGCGTCCGTTCTCCCTTTTCTGTCTACACACTGTGTCTGCTTGTAAGTACTCCGTGATTGTGGGCCGCCGAACATGCTCGTCTGCTCGTAAACCAGCAATGTCACGACGTGACTTTGACACAGGCGCGGCTAAGTGGCGGACGGGTACGTTTCAGAGACGGTATCGTACCAAAAATGATTACCGGTATACCGTACAACCCTATCACTCACACATACTAGTTACCTATAAAGATTCAGGGACGACCAAATCAATGTTTGAAAAGTTTGCGCAAGTTAACAACATCAGAGTTATGCTTTTGCCAGATACAGGTCTTACAAAAGAAAGGGTAGTCTGACATTCCATGTATTGAAAATTGGACAACCTCCGTAGCGTCTGACTTCAAAGGCTCTACAATAGTGAAGTAAATGCGATAACAGAACACAAACATGGCCGTTTGCTGTAAAAATGACAGTGCAGCAGAGTGTAACAATGGCTTCAGTAGCGAGACATCAAGCTAGAACATTCATCATCATTAGGAGTAATTAATCCCTAGTATTAATTAAAGGGTGTTGCTTTAAGGGATAGTGTGCCTAATTAGGGATTTTGACAGGATGACGCCCACATGGTAGCCTGTTGGAGAGGGAAGAAATAACTGAGCTTTGAAAACTCTGTGTCCTTGATCTAACTCAGAAGACGTGCCGGTCCTGGCAAGGTTCTGAAAAAGTATTGACAGGTATGACAGGCCTCCGATTAGCCAGTCAGCTGCAGGGCCCAGACCTTGTCACCTGTCAGGTAGAGAGATGAAGGGTGACTGAGCAGCAAAAGGGGGAGAGGGGGCGAGGAGGAGTAGAATGGCATGCGGCACGGCTGCGACTCAGGCACCTGAAGGAAGTGTTGGTGAGCCACTCCATCACCCCCCCAAAAAAAGGTGGGTGATGGTGACAAATGCGGATCCAAAGAATCTGTGATTGGATCAGGGATTAAGGGGGTGAGGTGTCTCGGAAGGGAAGGACACACTTAAAGGGGAAGAGGACAGAAAACAAAATGTCAGATGGCCCGGGCAGGCGGGCAGACCGGCAGAGTGGGTGGGCTCTGACAGACACGTCTCACGCGGGCCTGACAGCGCCGTCAATAGCCCCCGGGACGACCACTCTGATTGACAGCTAGCAGGTGGCGCATGAATGGAGTTGTCAGGACGACTGTCAGTCAAAGTCACGTCACCGTGGCTACCGGGCTCCGTGTGAACAGGCGCACAGCTGCCCAAGGTGATCTCCGGGTGCGGGCAGAATGTTGGCACGGCAGCTTGGATCATATGCTGAAATGACCACAAATGGCAGCGGCTTTTGGAGCAGGAGTACTTAACGCCAGGCCGCCATGTTTATTTACACAACACGGGACTGATCAAAGCATTTCGATCGTGAATCTTGGATTAAAAATTTTTTCCCATTGTCTCGGTTCCCCTTAATTGAGCTTTGTTCCAGCACCGGGGCATGAAGCAAAGGAGTTAATGGGCAATAATTATACGTGAGCGAGCCTTTCCTCCCTGGAGTGGAATCCAGAACAAATGGAAGCTCTGATGTGCAACATTCTACTTCATTACATCTGCCGCCATGAAAGCCCAAACATCTGGCACCACATCCTGACAGATAGACACCACTTCTGGACTGGAAGGAAAACCAAGTGATGTTTAGAGAGAACATTACGTAGGCTGGTTTAAATAACTAATGCGGGCAGCACGGTGGACCAGGGGTTAATGTGTGTGCCTCACAATACAAAGGTCCTGGGTTCAATCCTAGGCTAGGGGTCTTTCTGTGTGGAGTTTGCATGTTCTCTGCGTGGGTTCCCTCCGGCTTCCTCCCACCTCCAAAAATAATGCACCGGGGGAGAGTTTTTAGCCAAAAATCTCTCTCCCGGTTGCAGTTAGTCCAGAACGCGGCAGCACGACGTTCAACAGGAGCCGGGAAACGCGAGCATATTACCCCAATTCTTGAGACTCTGCACTGGCTCCCTGTTCATTTTAGAATTGATTTTAAAATGTTGCTGTTTGGTTTTAAAGGCCTACTGAAACCCACTACTACCGACCACGCAGTCTGATAGTTTATATATAAATGATGAAATCTTAACATTGCAACACATGCCAATACGGCCGGGTTAACTTATAAAGTGACATTTTAAATTTCCCGCGAACCTTACGGTTGAAAACGTCTATGTATGATGACGTATGCGCGTGACGTCAATCGTTGAAACGGAAGTATTCCGAGCCCATTGCATCCAATACAAAAAGCTCTGTTTTCATCTCAAAATTCCACAGTATTCTGGACATCTGTGTTTAATGAACAATGAAGACTGCAAAGAAGAAAGTTGTAGGTGGGATCGGTGTATTAGCGGCGGACTACAGCAACACAACCAGGAGGACTTTGAGATGGATAGCAGACTCGCTAGCCGCCGACCTCACCTTGACTTCCTCCGTCTCCGGGCCGCTGACCGCATCTATGATCGTCGCTCCGTCGATCGCTGGAACGCAGGTAAGCACGGGTGTTGATGAGCAGATGAGGGTTGGCTGGCGTAGGTGGATAGCTAATGTTTTTAGCATAGCTCTGTGAGGTCCCGTTGCTAAGTTAGTTTCAATGGCGTCATTAGCAACAGCATTGTTAAGCTTCGCCAGCCTGGAAATTATTAGCCGTGTATTTACAGGTCCATGGTTTAATAGTATTGTTGATTTTCTGTCTATCCTTCCAGTCAGGGGTTTATTTCTTTTGTTTCTTTCTGCATTTGAGCCCGATGCTATCGCGGTAGCTCCGTAGCTAAAGTGTTTCGTCGATGTATTGTCGTGGCGATAAAAGTCACTGTGAATGTCCATTTCGCGTTCTCGACTCTCATTTTCAAGAGGATATAGTATCCAAGGTGGTTTAAAATACAAATCCGTGATCCACAATAGAAAAAGGAGAAAGTGTGGAATCCAATGAACCCTTGTACCTAAGATACGGTCAGAGCGAAAAAAGATACGTCCTGCACTGCACTCTAGTCCTTCACACTGACGTTCCTCATCCACGAATCTTTCATCCTGGCTCAAATTAATGGGGTAATCGTTGCTTTCTCGGTCCGAATCTCTCTCGCGGCTGGTGTAAACAATGGGAAAATGTGAGCAGCCCTTCCTCCTGTGACGTCACGCTACTTCCGGTATAGGCAAGGCTTTTTTTTAATCAGCGACCAAAAGTTGCAAACTTTATCGTCGTTGTTCTCTACTAAATCCTTTCAGCAAAAATATGGCAATATCGCAAAATGATCAAGTATGACACATAGAATGGATCTGCTATCCCTGTTTAAATTTAAAAAATGCATTTCAGTAGGCCTTTAAAGCTTTGCATGGACTGGAATCTCATTATATCTCCGACCTCATCCAAATGTACACTCCTGCGCTCTGAGGTCCGAGAGCCGGCTCCAGCTCGTAGTGCCCAAGACGAGACTTAAAACCAGGGGAGGCAGGGCCTTCTCTGTGGCCGGCCCTACGCTCCGGAACACTCTGCCCAACCATGTTCCAACTGCTTCCACAGTGGAGAGTTTGAAGTCTCATCTTAAAACCCACTTTTATTCTCTGGCTTTTGACACCACATCAGTTGTGTGGTCCTCTGTGTTTTTCAATTTACATTTTTATTTATTGTTTTAATTGGTTTTACCCTTTAAAATCGTTTTTAATCATATTTATTTTTATATTGTTTTTATATTTATTTATTTAGTTTTTATTCAGTCATTGGTGGAGCTAAGGATAATATTGGAATCTTGTTTTTTAATATTTTTGTGCAGCACTTTGGAAACATTTTTGTTGTTTAAATGTGCTATATAAATAAAGTGGATTGGATTGGATTAGTTTGATTGGCAACACTAAATTGGTCCTAGTGTGTGAATGTGAGTGGGAATGTTGTCTGTCTATATGCGTTGGCCCTGTGATGAGGTGGCGACTTGTCCAGGGTGTACCCCGCCTTCCGCCCGAATGCAGCTGAGATAGGCACCCCCCGCCACCCCGAACGGGACAAGCGGTAGAAAATGGATGGATGGATGGAATAACCAATGCTTTGGGCGGGGAAGGGTATGTTGAACAGATAGATTTGACATGTTGGCGAAATGCTCTTGTTATACTTTCACATCACAGTGGACTTTATTATTATTATTGTCCTACGGATAAATACATACTGTGGATCTTCAAGAAACACTGGAATGTACATCAAACGTTGCTGTTGCACAGCTAAAAATCATCCTTATTTCTCCCACTTATTTTGGAGGAACGATGAAGTTGACCAGAGGACAAAAAGACTGCAAGTCTCCGTACTTAGTGTGCGAACACCCAAAACCTTAATATTATAATAGAACATAAGAAAGTGCATAATCGACCCCCTTGACATGTCAGTTATTCTATAACCAAAGCATTGTGTCTGACGACGCCATCAAGTCCCACAGAGCGCCGCGGCGTTCGTCTGCTCTCCACCCGGATAGTCTACCGAGATGTTCGGAGGCGATCCGCAGGGCCTCTGTGGCGTGTGCGAGCGGCGGAGGCGGCGGTCAGGGTACAGGCTGTTGTCAAAGGGCTTGCGGTGGACGCAGATGACGTGCGTCTTCAGGTTGCCCTTCTGCGAGGCGCTGTAGGGGCAGTATCTGCACGGGAAGGCCTTACGAGCTAGGACACATGTAAAGCAAAGAAGAAAAGGTAAACAAATAAACAGGGCTGGCAGATGATTTACAACTGGATCAGTTTTCAAACTAATTCATCATATTAATTCATCACCATTTGCAAATAGGTCTAGAATTGCAAACCCATCAGGACAAACCTACAAACAATGGGCCGCCGGGCTTTCTGCTCGACCGCACCCGAACTCTGGAACGCTCTCCCCGACCATCTTAGAGCACCACAGTCTTAAGACCGTTTTAAGAAGGGACTAAAAACCCACCTTTTCAGCACAGCTTTTATCTAATTTCTCTGCCTTCTTGTTTTTAAATGCACTGCTTGCCTATCTGTTTTATCCAGTGCTTTCATGTTTTTATTTCTATTTTATCTATGTTTCTATGTTTTATCTAGTGTTTATCTAGTGTTTTTCATGTTTTTATTTCAATTTTAATTTTGTATTATATATTCTAACTTTTCATTTTATTTATTTTTTACTTTTTTTAATATTTTGTAGCACTTAATGAGATTTTAACAAATGTAAAGTGCGTTACAAATGTAATTCATTATTATTATTATTATTATTGTTATTAGAATTCGCAGACAGATACAAGTCAGGTCACAATAATATACGGTACAGGCCACCTTCTCATTCAATGTGTTTTCTTTATTTTCATGACTATTTCCATTGTAGATTGTCACTGAAGGAATCGAAACTATGAATGAACACATGTGGAGTTATGTACCGTATTTTTCGGACTATAAGTCCCAGTTTTTTTCATAGTTTGGCCGGGGGTGCGACTTATACTCAGGAGCGACTTATGTGTGAAATTATTAACACATTGCCATAAAATATCAAATAATATTATTTAGCTCATTCACGTAAGAGACTAGACGTATAAGATTTGATGGGATTTAGCGATTAGGAGTGACAGATTGTTTGGTAAACGTATAGCATGTTCTATATGTTATAGTTATTTGAATGACTCTTACCATAATATGTTACGTTAACATACCAGGCACGTTCTCAGTTGGTTATTTATGCGTCATATAACGTACACTTATTCAGCCTGTTGTTCACTATTCTTTATTTATTTTAAATTGCCTTTCAAATGTCTATTCTTGGTGTTGGGTTTTATCAAATCAATTTCCCCAAAAAATGCGACTTATATATGTTTTTTTCCTTCTTTATTATGCATTTTACGCAGGTGCGACTTATACTCCGGTGCGACTTATACTCCGAAAAATACGGTACTTAACAAAAAAAAAGGTGAAATAACTGAAAACATAGAAAGAGGTTCCGCAACCTCCGTAGCAGAACCTCCAGGTTCTGTAACAGTTTTTTCCCTCAGACTATAAGACTCTTGAACGCATCATAATAATCCCCTCAATTCCCCCCAAAAACGGATTAACTGGCTGGATTATAACGACAATATAACATACATCCATAAACGTGGATGCATATGCAAAAGTGCAGTATATTTATCTGTACAGTAATATATTTATATCTGCAACAAAATGTCATTCTTATCTGAACTGTAAAGTTCAAATTTGAATGACAATAAAAGGAAGTCTAAGTCTAAGTCTAATTTATATTCTAGTTTCTTCAAAATAGCCACCCTTTGCTCTGATTACTTTTTTGCACACTCTTGGCATTCTCTCGATGAGCTTCAAGAGGTAGTCACCTGAAATGGTTATTACTTCACAGGTGCGCTTGAAGCTCATCGAGAGAATGCCAAGAGTGTGCAAAGCAGTAATCAGAGCAAAGGGTGGGTATTTTGAAGAAACTAGAATATAAAACATGTTTTCAGTTATTTCACTTTTTTTTGTTAAGTACATAACTCCACATGTGTTCATTCATAGTTTTGATGCCTTCAGTGACAATCTACAATGGAAATAGTCATGAAAATAAAGAAAAAAACGCATTGAATGAGGAGAAGGTGTGTCCAAACTTTTGGCCTGTACTGTATATTTAACATACTGTATGTTTATTAACACCTGATATGAAATGATAGGAAAATTACACATAAACATCAATATGTATATTACACGGTATTATATGATAAAATGTAGGACTTACAGTCTTGTTTCTTCTTATTGTGTCAGACTCCATTTCCTGTTTTGGACGATTGGCAGCAGTTTTGCTTTGCACGCTTTAGCGCAGATGTGCAGGAATTAGTAATCAGCACTATTTAAATATTTAAGTTGAGATGCAGTGTTTGCGAATTGCTGGGTCACTGCATGGGTTTTCTGCTAAGCTGTTTGTTTTGGACCACGTTGTCGTTGCTGTTCTGGATGGCAGGGCCGCTCCTGGCTAAATTAGGGCCCTAAGCAATATTATATATGAAGCCCCCTATCCCCGACCATCAAATTTTTCCACACATTTTTATCTGTGTGAAAAACATATTTATACTTTTTGCCTCAAACTTATTTTTAAGTTGATGCCAGTTTTGGACAAAAAAAAAATTCATTGGAAATAAACTGTTCAAAAAATAATTTTGATAGTGAAAAATAACAAATTTAAGGTCATTAAAATATAAATTAGCAGACCTACCACCAAAGCCAGTATGTGTGGCTTACAAGAACAGTGCATTAACGCTGCACTTCAATATGTTGAGGGAGAATTTGATATTTCATTTTTTATTTGTTATATATATTTTGTGTATATTTAGTGCATTTAATTGCTAATTAAGATGACTGGACACAAGACCAAATAAAAAACTTGAAGTTTTGAGAAGAAGTGACATTATTGATTTGAAATGTGGACTCGTCAGACCACAGAACTCTTTTCCACTTTGCATCGGTCCATCTTAGATGAGCTCGGGCCCAGCAAAGCCGGCGGCATTTCTGGGTGTTGTTGATAAATGGCTTTTGCTTTGCATAGTATAGTTTTAACTTGCACTTAGAGATGTAGCGACAACCTGTAGTTACTGACAGCGGTTTTCTGAAGTGTTCCTGAGCCCATGTGGTGATATCCTTTACACACTGATGTCGCTTTCTGGTGCAGTACCGCCTGAGGGATCGAAAGTCCGTAATATCATCGCTTAGATGCAGTGATTTCTCCAGATTCTCTGAACCTTTTGATGATATTACAAACTGTAGATGGTGAAATCCCTAAATTCCTTGCAATAGCTCATTGAGAAATGTTGTTCTTAAACTGTTCGACAATTTGCTCACACATTTATACACAAAGTGGTGACTCTCGCCCCATTCTTGTTTGTGAACGACTGAGCCTTTCATGGAAGCTGTTTTAATCCCAATCATCAATCAATCAATGTTTATTTATATAGCCCTAAATCACAAGTGTCTCAAAGGGCATGGCACCCACCTGTTCCCAATTAGCCTTTTCACCTGTGGGATGTTCCAAATAAGTGTTGGATGAGCATTCCTCAACTTTCGCAGTCTTTTTTGCCACGTGTGCCAGCTTTTTTGTAACATGTTGCAGGCATCAAATTCCAAATGAGCTAATACTTGCAAAAAATAACATTTTCCAGTTCGAACGTTAAGTATCTTGTCTTTGCAGTCTATTCAATTGAATATAGGTTGAAAAGGATTTGCAAATCATTGTATTCTGTTTTTATTTACGATTTACACAACGTGCCAACTTCACTGGTTTTGAGTTTTGGATATTACATTTTTTAGGAGGGTTCACTCTATCCATTGCTCTCAGCACTTGGGAGTTTTTATTCAATTAGGGCCCTATTCTGCCATGTGCTCAGGTGAAAAAAGGTACTTGACTTAAGTGGGTGCCTTCATCCAAGATGCACACTTTGAGTGGAGCAAGCCTTAAATGTGGGCGTTCCCCGTCAAATCGCCTCTGAGGCTGGAATAAGTCCAGTTCCCCTGGAGGGTGAAACATTATATTGCACTTGAAGTTTGGAAGCAGTTTATGTCACACAGGAAACATCCATTGAGATGAAGATAAAAGGACCACAGTGCCACTCTGAGTTAACTATCAAAAATCAAAATGCACATTTTGTCTGGTGAGTGCGACCACAGCTGAAAGAGATTACGTGTATATTTGTCGTGTTTAAACATTCTGGTACTAAAAGACATTCAATGATCCAGTGATCATTGAAGTATGTGACTATTTAATAGAAAGTACATGTATAATATAGCGTCTATCAATTGATTCGATTGATTTTTTTGGACAGTTAATATCAAACTGTCACGCTCCCCCGCACAGGCAAACACACACAAAAGCACACACATATTAAGCCCCTCTGACGCCTCACGTCTTTGCAAACATTTGTGTAACGACGGGGCCGCATTTTACTGCGCGGATTGTTCTCCCAAGATGCAGCAGGAACTCCGAAAGCAAGGGGCAGGTGAGACATTGATTTATTGTCCATGAAATTATGGAAACATACAAAAAGACAGAGAAGCGTGCCGATAGCGAGGGAAGTATGGCGAAGCTTAGCACGGGAACAGGAATCAAAGATCGTAGAAATACTTAATGTAACGCAGGCCTGGGCAATTATTTTGACTCGGGGGCCACGTTTAGAAAAAAAAATGTGTCTGGGGGCCGGTATATCTATTTTTAGGAACACTAATAAAAAAACTCACAATAATGTCTGATTGAATGCTTAAAAACGTTATGACAGACCGCCTTAAAAAACGTAATGGAATTTTTACATTTTTCTATGAACGATAAAACACTGAATATTGACAAATAATGAACGTCACACCCCCTTCCGATCGACATATTTTACAATCAAGTGAAACGCAACAAACAGTGAAATATGAACGCGAAGGGTACAAAATAAACCCACCTACAATCTGATATATCTGGTATTTGCTGAATTTCCCCCAGGGATCAATAAAGTACTTTCTATTCTATTCTATATGTCACTAAGCTTTAGAACTTTGTTGTGAAAATCTCCTTCCGCGTCTGTGGAAACGCTTCCCGCCCACACTGCTTGGTGCCTCGTCTGAGCTGCTGTGACCCAGATTACCATAGTAACTAATTAGATGACCATAGTAACTAATTAGATTACCATAGTAACTAGTATATCATCCATAAGTGCATATTCCAACCATTGAAATACTTTGTAGAGTTGAAGACTTACGGTCATTAGAAAACATCACTGCACATCGTAATGGCAGCTACAGTTTCCATCTTAAAGATCTAAAGAAAACATTTGGGAATGTCCGGCGGGCCAGATTGAAAAGCTCAACGGGCCGCATGTGGCCCCCGGGCCTTAATTTGCCCAGGTCTGACGTAACGGGTTGCATAGAAGCAAATAGTAGACGTCAACACTGCTGCATAGTGCAAACAAGGAAGCCTGACTGATTGTGGCGAAAAACAGGAAAAAGTAGCTCTCTGATTAGTGCCCAGGAGCAGGTGAGCGTCCCGAACACTAATCAGAGGCAGGTGAAACTAATCAGCACCCATGGAAACCAAAACACAAACCCAGGGGTGCTGAAAACAGAACTGAGGTAGTCAAACTAACATAACAAAAAAATAATCCGGGCAACGGATCATAACAAGTTGTACATAACATGACAAATAACATCAGGGTGGTTATAATAACAAGTAAATAAAGTTTCATCTGCAGATTATGATCCAAATCCAGTCAGGAAGAAGACGCTGTTTTAGCGTGCGCACACAGACACACACACGCACACTACATCACCATGGCGACATACATGCTCGTGACAAGCACGGCCTGGGAATTTAAAGTGTTGTATTTTTCCTACACATTCGCAAGTGTTAATAAAACTCCATGCTCCATGATTTTCACACAACCGAGACATAAGTGTGTAATAAGTGTGACCAGCAGATGGCAGTCACACATAAAAGATATGTGTGGACTACAGGTTGATGCCTGACGCTAGCAAGTACCCGTAAGCAAGCAACACCAAAACGTTGATAATAATAATATAGCACATTTACACACGGCGCTCAAAAATATGTCAAAATGTTTTAGTACGACTTTGGTAAGCTTTAAAGCCGCACCGCTTGATGGATTGTCGGAACATTAGGGCTACAGTAGTCAGACGTACTCTGCTTCAACATACAAGTATTATTATGGTGTGCGTATAAGAACCGCAAAATGGCACCTATTAGCAGACGTACTATCTGATGTTTTGTTTTGCTATATTATGCAAAACCAACTTTTCTTACCCTCTGGTACCTGCTGATTTGTATTCAGGATCTGCAAAGTCTAAGTGTAATAAGTGTGACCAGCAGATGGCAGTCACACATAAAAGATATGTGTGGACTACAGGTTGATGCCTGACGCTAGCAAGTACCAGGAAGCAAGCAACACCAAAACTTTGATGTTTTATTGAGAATATAGAACATTACACACGGCGCTCAAAAATATGTCAAAACGTTTAAGTACGACTTTGGTAAGCTTTAAAGCCGCACTGCTTGATGGATTTTCGGAACATTAGGGCTACAGTAGTCAGACGTACTCTGCTTCAACATACAGGTATTATTATGGTGTGCGTATAAGGACCGCAAAATGGCACCTATTAGCAGACATACTATCTGATGTTTTGTTTTGCTATATTATGCAAAACCAACATTTCTTACCTTCTGGTACTTGCTGATTTGTATTTGGGATCTGCATAAGTCTCCAAATTTGCACGCGTCAGCAATTGTAGTCCACGCCGACACCGTGGTCAATAAGCTTCTTCTTTTCCTCTATCCTCTTGTTATGGAGCATTCATCCTCCGGGAGTATTGATTTTTTTTTGTTTTTTTTGTCATAAAGAAATACAATAATGTGTGCTTACGGACTGTATCCCTGCAGACTGTATTGATCTATATTGATATATAATGTATAGATTGTGTTTTTTATGTTGATTTAATAAAAATAAAAACATTTAAATAAAAAATATATATAATTTTTATTTCTTGTGCGGCCCGGTACCAATCGGTCCACGGACCGGTACCGGGCCGCAGCCCGGTGGTTGGGGACCACTGATGTAGACCATAAGGAAGTGTTTTCAATGTAAAAAAAAAAATCATAATATGACCCCTTTAATGCGTTTTATAATCCGGTGCACCTTATGGTAAAAAAAAAATACAGTAACAGGTGACTGAAGCCCAAGCAAAATTAAATGAAGCCATTTTTTTTATTTAAACTAATTAGCATTTGTGAAAAATATAGATATTTTTTGGTAACATAAGCTTGCCTGTGGTGTTCTTGCTACATGTTTTGGTTTGAAAATTTTTACTTTGAGCAGGTCACAGTCGCTTTAATGCAGGGGTGTCAAACTCATTTTAGATCGGGGGCCACATGGAGAAAAATCTACTCCCAAGTGGGCCGGACTGGTAAAATCACGGCACGATAACTTAAAAATAAAGACAACTTCAGATTGTTTTCTTTGTTTAGAAATAGAACAAGCACATTCTGAAAATGTAAAAATCATAATTTTTTTTTTTTTTTTTTTACACTTACATGTTGCAGTTAATAGTATTCTATCTTTATTTGTCGTTATTTATACTTTCCGAATAAATTATGTGATAAAGTTCATCAGTCAACTCGTTGGTGTTAATGTTCAATCTATCAGGATAAAAGAAAATATCAATATCAAATTACAGGATGTTATTAATGTAGTTTGCTCATTTTCCTCGACTGATGCACTAACATGTGGTTTATTTATTTATTTACATACTGTATGTAGCATCATTTACAAAGATAAAGTGCTCAGTGGTTAGAGTGTCCGCCCTGAGATCCGTAGGTTGTGAGTTCAAACGGGACGGGAACGGCGTGGCGCAGTTGGTTCAATCCCCACCTTCTACCATCCTAGTCATGTCCGTTGTGTCCTTGAGCAAGACACTTCACCCTTGCTCCTGATGGGTCCTGGTTAGCGCCTTGCATGGCAGCTCCCGCCATCACTGTGTGAATGTGTGTGTGAATGGGTGAATGTGGAAATAGTGTCAAAGCGCTTTGAGTACCTTGAAGGTAGAAAAACGCTATACAAGTATAACCCAAACCCTGGCCGAGTCATACCAAAGACTATAAAAATGGGACCCATTACCTCCCTGCTTGGCACTCAGAATCAAGGGTTGGAATTGGGGGTTAAATCACCAAAAATTATTCCCAGGCACGGCCAGCGCTGCTGCTCACTGCTCCTCTCACCTCCCAGGAGGTCAAATGCAGAGGACAAATTTCACCACACCTAGTGTGTGTGTGACAATCATTGCAGTGTTTCCCACACATTCATTTATTTGTGGCGGCCCGCCACGAAAGAATAACGTCCGCCACAAATAAAAAATAAAAAATAAAAAAAATATTTTTTTATTTTTTTTGTCCTGTCCAGCTTCTCAGGCAAATCATATAGTTGATGTAGATGCCCATATAGGCTGTTCAGATTTACTTTACAAAAGAGAAGTGTAGGATACTTCTCTTGTTGCCTTATTTGTATTTGACCACTACTGTTTTCTGTTTATTTGTTACTGACTGTGGCAGGACACCTCTGCCTCTGTTTCACTTTATGTTGCTGGTAAATAATATGGTTGTAGTAGTAGGCTAAAGTTAAATTATTTAGTATGCACTAATTAAAGGGGCAGAGCTTTAAGAGACATTTTAGCTTTTATATTTTATAAGATATATTTTTTGTAAGAACCACAATGAATAAATATATTTCAGTGAATAACTTATTGTTCAAATCTGTATATAAATATGTACATAAAGTGTTGTAATTATATTGTAAAATGGATGGATGGATGGACGTTTAAAACAAAACTGTTATTATTAATTAGTAAGTATACATTTTTTGAGCCTTTTTAGAGAAAATCATATCATTGTAGTAAATTATGCAAATTACTCGATTATGTCATGGTGGCCACGCCCATAGCCACGCCCCCACCGCCACAGGTATCTTGGCAGTTTATGGGAAACACTGCATTGGTACTTTAACTTTCACAACAAATTGCTATTGCAGCATCTAGTGGACACATTTAGAACAGCAGTTCCTTTCATACGTACGTTTGACACCCTTGCTTTAATGTTTTTTTTCTGTGGTTCGAGCAAACTGATTTGTAGTCTTGACGAGCACTTTATAATGCCTTCTCTAATCTGTTGTTGCCCATTTCCTGCCCGCTATAAATGCACACACACACACACACACACACATATATAACCACACACACACGCACACAAGTGTTGAGTTGAGGAATGACAGATGTCTGCAGCTGAGAGGAAAGGAATGCCAACACTTCCTGTCTGTCCCGTGCAACCTAACCCCGCTCGCTCACTTCCAAGCACACAAACAACAAAGTTAATAGCTTCCATCAGTTGACCATGTATGTAAAACAAAAAAACAGCATGACGCCAGAAGCTCGCAGGCATTGTTGTGATTAAACGGATGACTCATGCACCTTTGTTGCTCTGACAGTCTATGTGTCCTCACTCAGCGCCGGACTATTCTGGACAAGTTAGCTCACAAAATGACTTTTCTTCTTTTTCCCCTGTCTGTCTCGCACTTCGATGTGTTCCTCAATGATTCATGGTTACAGCAAACCGTTATGTGCTGATGTCATTGGACATCACTTCCCAGAAACCCAGGGCCATCTCAAGTCTTGTTGCCCACCCTCTTCCTGAGTTTTTCCTCTCGATCACGCTCATCATCAGAGCAGCGGACAGCTGCAGGAAGCCAAACACTCGGCCGTGCATCTACATAAAAATGTGGTTTTTTTGGGGGGGGAGGGGAATTTGGGAAAACTCACAGAAGGTGTAAGCAATAAAAAGGCAATGCCCCATCTGCTGGTGTATAATAACCTGATGGCCAATAAAGGACACACACTCGTCAGGAAGAGGATAAGGTTTGACACATGTGAATACCATCAGAATGGCGCACAGAGTTGTGTGTGTGTGTGTGTGTGTGTGTGTGTGTGTGTGTGTGTGTGTGTGTGTGTGTGTGTGTGTGTGTGTGTGTGTGTGTGTGGGTGTGTGTGTGTTCTTGTATTTCTACCCTTCTTGAGACATCAACAAGGAAAAGTACCTTCCATATGAGAACCGGTGAACAAGTTAGGACCGAGACGGAAAACCATTGCATTTGATAGAGAACGTCTCATTTGCACCCGTGGTGGTGAAATCTATCAAAATTAAGGTGGTCCCAAAAAGGAGGGATTTTTCAAATTGACTGTGTGTCGGTTTTAAAAGTACTTCCCCCGCTGGTCAACATATGAAATAACAAGTGTGTGTAAGAAAGTGAAATGCGCCCCCTTTGGACAAAATCTATTTAAAAAATATATATGTATATGTATATAGAGACATACTGTAATAACTTGAAGTAAATAATGAAGATTAAAAAAACAATTACAAATAAAAAAAAAATTAAAATTTAAAATTCACTAACAGCAGTCTTTTCTCTTAATGTGTCGACTTTTTTCTTATAAAATTGGGAGCAATTTCTCATATTCTTTCTGTTTCTGTAATATTGCAATATATTCTCGTAAAATTATTATCTTTTTATGCAAAATGATTACATTTTAATGCAAAATGATTACATTTTAATGCAAAATGATTACATTTTAATGCAAAATGGTGACATTTGTCATATATGATTATCACTTTTATCACATTATTGCCAATTTTTTTGTTGTTTTTGTAAAATAGTGAAATGTTTTGAGTAAAATTCCGATTATTATTATAATAGTGCTAAAACTTGTAAGTTTTCTTATAAAATTTTGATTTTTGTCGAGTAAAATTACGACTCTTTTCATAAAATTGCAAAAATGTTAAGCTTTTCTTGTAAAATTGCGACTAGTGTGTGTGAGTGTGTGTGTGTGTGTGTGTGTGTGTGTGTGTATGTGTTCTTGTATTTCTACCCTTCTTGAGACATCAACAAGGAAAAGTTTCTTCCATATAAGGACCGGTGAACAAGTTAGGACATAAATCATGGTCCCAATACGGAAAACCATTGTATCTAATAGAGAACGTCTCATTTGCACCCCTGGTGGTGAAATCTATCAAAATTAGGGTGGTCCCAAAAAGGAGGGATTTTTCAAATTGACTGTGTGTCGGTTTTAAAAGTGCTCCCCCTCTGGTCAACATATGAAATAACAAGCGTATGTTAGAAAGTGAAATGCGCCCCCTTTGGACAAAATGTATTAAAAAAAATAATATCAACATGTATATAGAGACATACTGTAATAACTTGAAGTAAATAATAAGATTAAAAAACAATTACAAATAAAAAAAATCCCCAAAAAATTAATTAACTATAAGCAGTCTTTTCTCCTAATGTGTCGACTTTTTTCTTATAAAATTGGGAACAGTTTCTTATATTCTTTCTGTTTCTGTAATATTGCAATATTTTCTCGTAAAATTATTACTTTTTAATGCAAAATGGTGACATTTGCCATATAAAATTCTGACTTCTATCACATTATTGCCAATTTTTTCCTTGTTCTTGTAAAATAGTGACTTTTTGGAGTAAAATTATGACTTTTTTCATAATTTTGCCAAGTAAAATTCCGATTATTTTTGTAATAGTGCTAAAACTTGTAAGTATTCTTATAAAATTGTGATTTTTGTCGAGTAAAATTACGACTCTTTTCATAAAATTGCCAACATTTTAAGCTTTTCTTGTAAAATTGCGACTGTTATTGTGTGTGTGTGTGTGTGTGTTCTTGTATTCCTATCCTCCTTGGGACATCAACAAGGAAAAGTACCTTCCACATGAGGACCGGTGAACAAGTTAGGACCGAAATCGTGGTCCCAATACGGAAAACCATTGCATCTAATAGAGAGCCAAATACTAGAGTCTGTGAACATTGCTCCAAAGTCAGGATTTTTTGTTGATTTAATGTGCATACAAAAGTAAACATTGACAGGCGCAAAGGCAGCAATACATGATAAAACAAGATGGCAGCTAAAGAAGGACTTTCCTATTCATCCCCGAAAAAAGCCACCAGGTAAACAGCTGATTTTACGAATTCCGGTGCTGACATAAGACAACCCGCATCCCATATGTGACCATAGGATGAACAAATACACTACGGTACTAAGACTATAGTGGCCTTTAACAGTTAGCTTCTACAGCTGAGTTGCCCAAAGTGCGGAACAGGGGCTATCTGTGGTCCGTGACTCGTTTGTCATCGGCCTTAAGCACATTACAAAAAACAAAAAATAGAGATCTCATTTGCACCCCTGGTGGTAAAATCTATCAAAATGAGATTGGTCCCAAAAAGGAGGGATTTTTCAAATTGACTGTGTGTCGGCTTTAAAAGTGCTCCCCCCCTGGTCAACATATGAAATAACAAGTGTGTGTAAAAATGTGAAGTGCTCCCTCTCTGGCCAACATATGTAATAACAAGTTGTGTGTAAGAAATTGAAATGTGCCCCCTTCGTCCAAAATGAATGAAAAATAAATAAATAAATACATATGCATATAGAGACATACTGTAATAACTCGAAGTAAATAATGATTAAAAACCAATTACAAACAAAAAATAAAACAAATAAAAAATAACTAAAAGCTTACCTTTTTTATATTTGCATAGTATGTATATATTATTAATGTTGGAAATACAAATCTTTATGTATATAGAAAGGGTAGTCCTAAAGAGGTAAGCATTTTTCGGAGGTCTCAAGATGGTAAGAAATACAAAAAAGTGTGTGTGTGTGTGCGTGTGTGTGTGTGTGTGTGTTTGTGTGTGTAGTATAAAAGAAGGGGGTTGTTAATAGTAAACAAAAGGCGGTGTTGAGATCACTTCCAAAGCTTCAGTCAGTGAAAATGAAAAACAGGGAAAATGTGACAGACATAAAACAAAGGAGTAAAACTTCCCACCGTTTTTATTGAAATGTCCCCATATTGTGTGAAGTAAAAAAAAAAAAATGTTATTGATGACATCTTCATAAAGTCAGGTTCAAACCTAGTCAAAAGGGTTTCATGCTTGTCTTTCTTTCCTTCTTCCAGGGGCCGCTGGTCTTTTCCTCCCCTCCCACAGGAGGAGAGGGGAGGTCCAGAAGAGGGCAACCTCCAAATAAGTTCCATTAATCACTAAGCCCGGTCTAATGTAACTAATATTTTACAATTAGAGGAGACAGCAGCGGGCTCGGAGCCATCCATCTCTTCAGCGCATGATCCTCTATTCATAGGTTGCTCTCACCACAAACACACACACACACACACACACGCACACACAATGTACATGTGATGCTATACTTTTACACATGCACGTGTACTGGCGCAAATAGATTGCAGAGGAAATGAGAAAGGCGGGACTGTGTGGCGCTGACAGAAAGAGAGATGATATGCCAATAGTAGAAGAAAGGCACAATGATTGCTGACTCGGTAGAAGACACTGACCTGTATTATGTGGAAAATTACCCTTCAGACCGCAGGTAACAAGCACAAACCTACTTCAGGTAAGAAAACAGGCAAATAGTAGCAAATACAATGTCACTTTTTGCACTCATGTTCTGGTATTAGGACCTTTCTACTGGATCTCTGCCATTTGCATGCACACGAAATGAAACATAAATGCAAGATAAAATTAATTGTAAAAAAAAAATCATTCTGGTTGCACATTAAAAAATTAATTGTAAAAAAAAACAATCATTCTGGTTGCACTTTTAATAAGTAGAATTAAAATGACTGATTTAAACGACACTGGAAAACTAGCATTTGTTGCTGGTGTCTGATTCCGAAAAACAGATTTTAACAAGAAATATAATCATTTGAATCCTGCATTAATGTACCTCTAATATTTACTTATTACTGTTATTTATTGTCCCAAACAAGCATTTTGGCCTCCGATTTTGAGTCCCGATCCGATACTTTGACAATAGACTCTAGAAGCGAGAATAATTTATAACAAGTAATTAAAGTAAACACAGTCGCATGTTTTTAAAAAGCGTATTTTATTTACGGCGGCGGGCCGTGCGTTTCCCACCTAGGCCTTCAGTGACGTCCGACTTCAATGATTACCTCTCAAACTACCATCATTTATGTCACCACATGACCATTGCTGGAGAAATACTATACAGGAACACATTTACTGGGCATTGATCCACATCAACGGTGTACAAAAAGGGTTATTTTCTGGCACATTTAAAAATAAATAAACCCGCATCAGCAATTAAAACATATCTTATGTGGTACTGTCAAAATAAAAATTGCAAAATGACATATTAGGGATGCTCGTTCCCCATTCATCGCCGGGACAGCTGAGCTAGCTTCCGGGGTTGGCCGACATCGTCTCACAAGATGTAGTTTCTCTTTAAATATCCTTCTTGAAAATGGCCTTGCAAATATATGTGTTGTCTTGTCTAATCATAAAAGACTGCCTTAGGCCAGCTAGAAGGCCTTACTGACAACAACTAGTGATCTGATTGGCTATCGCAACTGTCTGTCAAATGTTTGTGTCCGTTCACTTACAGTGCACGGACGCCAGCATTGTTGAATCTGAAGGCTTCGGGCAGATTTGGTACAGCATGGCAACATAAACTAGCTGAATGCTGATTGGATAAAAACTCTATAACCTAAAAACAACAGCGCTGGAAGGAGCATAATATGACATGAAGAGAATATGAATACTTTTAGATATTTAGGGAAAATAAACAAAAAAAAATACTTTTATCTTTAATTATGATCACGATTTCTGGTTAGGTTAGGCCAGCAGAGAAGGCCTTGCTGGCCCTGACGGCACACCACTGACTATTTATTTTATTAGAATTCGCTAGTGACGTTGTAAATCAGGTTTATTATGTGTTATATTTATAATATAATAGTAATAATAATAATACATAATATATATTTATATATGTCCATCCATCCATTTTCTACAGCTTGTCCCTTTCAGGGTCACGGGTATTTATATATGTATAATATATAAAAATTAAATACTACATAAATTTTTTTAATTCTTTTTTTTACAAAATACAGCAGCCAGTGTGCAGTAACCAAATAAAAATGACTATTGCCGCCCATTTAAATAAGTTGGCTTTTGTCATCAAAGCCTTCTTGTATCGAGGTACCCCCTTCCTGAGTGTGTAAACAAACAAAAAAACGACCCAAATTTGTATTTTTATTTTTTTTAAAAAGAACAAGAAAAATATTCTACAAGTCACACGGTCCACAGGAAGTTGCATCATTTAGATCGCTGATCTAAACCCATTGATAAGTACTTTTTTTCTAATCAGCCTGACCTAAGCATAATGGTTATGTGCTAAATAAATGATATTCTTTGTGGTTAACACATGATTTCCAGATAATTTAACAAGGTTGTGAACTCTATGTAGTTTATATATAAATGTTGATTACGATTACAATCAAGAGTAAGATTATTAATTTAGTGGTAATGTTTTAGTGGGTCCCGGGCCCCTATGTAGTGGAAAAGTTGGGCCCCGAGGTCAAAACGGTTAAGAACCCCTGATTTAGATCATCTGATGGCCATGGGAAGTATACCTATATGGGCCTACTTGTCTACTTTTCTGTATTGTATGATATTTTACCTACAGCAGGGGTGTCAAACGTACTTACCAAAATCATCTCGCAGGCCGGATAAAACCTGATCCGGCCCTCGAGATGATTTTGGTAAGTATAAAAATTTGCTGACATTTTTTAATGTAAGAAACTGCTCTTCTAAATGTGTCCACTGGATGTCGCAATAGCAATTCTTTGTATCCCCTGTCGCAGGAGTGTGCATGACTTCAGAGGGGGCGGAGCTATGTGCCCGCCGGTTAAGACAGAGCTAAGTTTTTCAACCTTTTTTGAGCCAAGGCACATTTTTTTCATTGAAAAAATGTGGAGGCACACCAACAGCAGAAAACATTAAACAAAGAAACTCAGCAGCTGATATTGACAATAAAAAGTTGTTCTCGCAATTGTTGGATAAGAATTCAAACCATAACCAACCATGCATGACTATAGCTCTTGTCTCAAAGTATTATTATTTTTTGGTGTCTTCTTGTGTGTGGTATTTTAGTTCTTGTCTTGCGCTCCTATTTTGGTGGCTTTTCCTGTTTTGTTGGTATTTTCCTGTAGAAGTTTCATGTCTTCCTTGAGCGCTATTCCCCACACCTGTTTTGTTTTAGCAATCAAGACTATTTAAGTTGTTGCTATTAGGGATGTCCGATGATGGCTTTTTGCCAACATCCGATATTCCGATATTGTCCTATCGCTTAATTACCGATACCGATATCAACCGATACCGATATATACAGTCGTGGAATTATTATTATGCCTAAATAAAATAAAATAAGATAAATAAATGTAAAACATTTTCTTGAATAAAAAAGAAAGTAAAACAATATAAAGACAGTTACATAGAAACTAGTAATTAATGAAAATGAGTCCAAATAACTGTTAAAGGTTAGTACTATTAGTGGACCAGCAGCACGCACAATCATGTGTGCTTACGAACTGTATCCCTTGCAGACTGTATTGATATATATTGATATATAATGTAGGAACCAGAATATTAATAACAGAAAGAAACAACCCTTTTGTGTGAATGAGTGTGAATGAGTGTAAATGGGGGAGGGAGGTTTTTTTGGTTTGGTGCACTAATATCTTGTGTTTGTTATGTTGATTTAATAAAAAATAAAAAAATAAAAAATAAAAAAACAATACCGATAATAAAAAAAACGATACCGATAATTTCCGATATTACATTTTAAAGCATTTATCGGCCGATATTATCGGACATCTCTAGTTGCTATCCTTCTTTGTGGGGACATTGTTGATTGTCACATCATGTATGGATGTACGTCTGCTCCACACGATGTAAGTCTTTGCTGTCGTCCAGCATTCTGTTTTTGTTTACTTTGCAACTAGTTCAGTTTCATTTTCGTTTTGCATAGCCTTCCCTAAGCTTCAATGCCTTTT
Source organism: Entelurus aequoreus (assembly GCF_033978785.1). Taxonomy (NCBI): domain Eukaryota; kingdom Metazoa; phylum Chordata; class Actinopteri; order Syngnathiformes; family Syngnathidae; genus Entelurus; species Entelurus aequoreus. The sequence goes on along the minus strand of NC_084754.1, from coordinate 12,713,892 downwards.
CTTAGCGGCACTCGCCTTTTGTTTATTGTTGGTTTAAGCATTAGACACCTTTTTACCTGCACGCTATCGTCTGCATATTATGATCACGACAAACCATGTTCCCAACAACTACAAAGCAAATAGCTACCTGCTGCCACCTACTGATATGGAAGAGTATTACACGGTTACTCTGCCGAGCTGTAGACAGCACCGACACTCAACAACGGCACATTTGCAGATTATTATTACTGGTTTGCAAAAAAAATTTTTTAACCCAAATAGGTGAAATTACATATTCTCCCACAGCACATGGAAACCCATTCCATGAAGCTCTCTGCGTACTGTACGTGGGCTAATTGGAAGGTCACAAGAAGTTTGGAGCTCTGTAGCAACTGACTGTGCAGAAAGTCGGAAACATCTTTGCACTATGCGCTTCAGCATCCGCTGACCCCTCTCTGTCAGTTTACGTGGTCTACCACTTTGTGGCCGAGTTGCTGTTATTCCCAAATTCTTCCATTTTCTTTGGAATATTTAGGAGCGAGGAAATTTCACGACTATATTTGTTGCACAGGTGGCATCCTATGGCAGTTCCACGCTGGAAATCACTGAGCTCCTGAGAGCGGTCCATTGTTTCACAAATGTTTGTAAAAACAGTCTCCATGCCTAAGTGCTTGATTTTATACACCTGTGGCCGGACCAAGTGATTAGGACACCTGATTCTGATCATTTGGATGGGTGGCCAAATACTTTTGCCAATATAGTCTGTTACTTAACCAAGTCATCCTACGCTTAGGAAACTTAGGAAAATTCAGATAAAGTTGCCTGAGATGGACAGACGCACATTTTCAGTAGCTCAATATGTCTATTATCACAATAAGAGTTAAAAATATATATATATATTTTGAGAGTGTTTTAAAAAGCAAAAGATGCAAGATTGAAGTACTTACTCAAAAATGCAAACCCTGTACAGAGTTTACAGTATTATGATTTCAGTACAGTCTTTAATGAGTTTTTTGTTAGTGGAATTGGTCACATGGCTAGATGGGAAGGTGGCAAAACATTGCAGAACGAGACTATTTGTGTCAACTGTATGCACATTCTGCATGTTTACATGCACTGCACAGTACTGATTATTATCAACTGTAGAGCCTTTACCCCATTTAATCACTAACATGTGCAGATGCAAAAGTCTCTCCTAGATTTTATCTGTCAGGAAAGTCCATTAAAAAGGGTTGCACTAAAGTGGTTTTCAAGCAACTTTTTAAAAAAAAAAGTAGCAAAGTTGCTTGAAACCGACATAAAGGTTTGGATATAAATTTGATTCTATAATAACTTAACTCGTCCAACAATGTTAAAAAATGATCTGTTGGGCAGGGGGGTTCCTGCATATGCATCTTCAAGGAATGCCTGCATCTACACTATATTGCCAAAAGTATTTGGCCACCTGCCTTGACTCACTAATGAACTTGAAGTGCCATCCCATTCCTAACCCATAGGGTTCAATATGATGTCGGTCCACCTTTTGCAGCTATTACAGCTTCAACTCTTCTGGGAAGGCTGTCCACAAGGTTGCGGAGTGTGTTTATAGCAATTTTCGACCATTCTTCCAAAAGCGCATTGGTGAGGTCCCACACTGATGTTGGTTGAGAAGGCCTGGCTCTCAGTCTCCGTTCTAATTCATCCCAAAGGTGTTCTATCGGGTTCAGGTCAGGACTCTGTGCAGGCCAGTCAAGTTCATCCACACCAGACTCTGTCATCCATGTCTTTATGGACCTTGCTTTGTGCACTGGTGCACAGTCATGTTGGAAGAGGAAGGGGCTCGCTCCAAACTGTTCCCACAAGGTTGGGAGCATTGGAATTGTCCAAAATGCTTTGGTATCCAGGAGCGTTCATAGTTCCTTTCACTGGAACTAAGCGGCCAAGCCCAACTCCTGAAAAACAACCCCACACCATAATTCCTCCAAGTGATTAGGACACTTGATTCTGATCATTTGGATGGGTGGCCAAATACTTTTAGCAAAATAGTGTATCTGCTGTGCTATAGCGGTTAGTTGGGGATGCACACCAAGCACAAGAAGCTAAAGCTTCAATGTAAAATTAGGGGTAAATCAATCTCGATACTAATAGTGTCACATCAGTATATAAACAATACTAAAGTGATTAGCTCAATATTTTTTTTTTTCTTATTGTTAAAACATTGGATTTTTTCGTTGTTGTTATTGTTATATTGTTATTTATGTAGTTATTCCACTCTGATTCAAAGCTCAAGGCTGAGTCAGCAATTTAATAGCCAAAAATACTCTAGAATTGATGGTTAATGTCCTTTTTTTTTATCTCCTTCAGGTTTACCATCCTTCCACACAAATGCCACACAATGTTTTTGAAAAGTGCATTTTTGTGAATGTCTCAAGTAGTTCATACAGCCCCCCCACCCACCCTCATAAAAATGATCAAGGTTTGAGATCAAAAAAATATTGTTATTTATTTGTTATTGTTATTTTTGTTAGATATAGGCCACTTGGACAATTGCTCAGCGTGGCTTTCTCTAGAGGGCGCTGTAAGAATGAAAAAAGGAAGAAAAAAAGAAAAGAAAAAAAGCGTATTTTGTTAATAATAATAACAATAATTATGATTAACTAATAATAATAATAATATTGATGTTCGTGAATGCAATGTGATCCAATGTGATTGGTGGGGAATGACAAAGTGTTGCTGCTCTGCCTCGTTGCCTTGTTGCCAAAAATACATCTCTTAATGTAAACAAGGAACTGAGGGCGTGAGTGCGAGGCAGAGACAGCATTGGAGAAGGTTCTACACAAGCTCCACCTTGGGGAAACACCCAGGGCCATAGTGGAGCCAGAACCACCGCTGAGTTCAACAATGGAACCACTCGGAGAAAGGAAAACAGGGTCAAAAAAGAATAGAAAACAGGGTAAGAGTAAGATGAAGTATTTTGTCTACATAAAGTGTTTTTTGGTATGAATTAAAGGCAAATCTATCACATTTTTTAAAAATTGACAGCAGTTACTTGTGTGACATTTCTACCCATATCAACATACTACACAGAACATTACTTCTATAGAAATACTGTCATACTTGCCAACCTTGAGGTGGGGGGTCGGGGGTGGGGGGGGCGTGGTCGGGACTGGGGGCGTGGTTAAGAGGGGAATATATTTAAGCTAGAATTCACCAACTCAAGTGTTTCATATATATATATATATACATATGTATGAAATACTTGACTTTCAGTGAATTCTAGCTATATATATATATATATTTATTTATTTTATTATACATATAAATAAAATAAATACTTGAATTTCAGTGTTCTGGAGGCTATCCAGTAGATGGCAGTATTGTCCTGTTTAAGAGTGTCACAACATTGCTGCGTACGGCAGACGAACTGCTTTACGGTAGACTAAACGTGACTGCTGTTGTGTGTTGTTACCGCGCTGGGAGGACGTTAATGAAACTGCCTAACAATAAACCCACATAAGAAACCAAGAACTCGCCCTCGATCATTCTACAGTTATGACGTCATTGGGCAGGGAAGCTGTTTATATCGTGGGAAAGCGGACGTGAGAACAGGCTGTCTCCACTCAGGTCCGCATTGAGCTGGAGGGGGCGTGGCCTCCAGCTCCGGCTGAATACCGGGAGTTTGTCGGGAGAAAATTTCTGCCGGGAAGTTAACGGGAGAGGCGCTGAATACCGGGAGTCTCCCGGTAAAAACGGGAGGGTTGGCAAGTATGTACTGTGTTTCAAAATTATATTTACTCCACCTGGATCACTTTAGTAGACTACCAGTGGTCATTGTAACTTTGCTTTTAGAAATGTGGCTTTGCTTATTTGTGATTTTTTTTTTTTGTTATGTTATGAATTAATTCTACTTCGAGGTGGGAAAAATATCGATACAGCAATATGCCACCTCAGTAGAAGCATTTAAATCCCATCTTAAAACTCATTTGTATACACTAGCCTTTAAATAGACCCCCCCTTTTAGACCAGTTGATCTGCCGTCTCTTTTCTGCTCTGCCCCCCTCTCCTGCATGGAGAGGTTATTAGGTGACCACAGATGATGCGCTAGCTGTTCAAAGTTCAAAGTGGACCACTCATCTGTGCATCAGTTGATGACGTCTCTGTGCTGCTGACTTGTCTCCACTCAAGATGATCCCCTGCTGGCCCCACTATGGACTGGACTCTCACACTATTAACTACATCCACTCAACGTCCATCGCACCGGTCGCCCCTCCAAGGTTTCTCATTGTATCCCATTGGGTTGAGTTTTTCCTTGCCCTGACGTGGGATCTGAGCCGAGGATGTCGTTGTGGCTTGTGCAGCCCTTTGAGACACTCGTGATTTAGGGCTATATAAATAAACTTTGATTGCTTGATTGAATATGTCGTGGTACTTTTTTTGATGACGTAACATCGACTTTTTTAAGTCTTAATATCATTTTTTTGTCTGTTTGTTTTTAAGAAATGCTTGGGACGGATTAACTAAGTAACTCAAAGACGACTGAGTGCCGTTGCACTGATATCTTGCTGTGTGGAGTACGTGTGGTGCAAGGCAGGACAAGAAGTGCACAGTTAAGGAGTACAGATTTTCTTTTTTTGCACTTAGGTGGCAAGAAACTTCATCCAATTTCTGTACAATTGCAATAAATGGAAAGGTATCATTTTATTTACAAAACCTAAAACCAGTGAAGTTGGAATGTTGTGTAATTTGTAGATACAAACAGAATACAATGATTTGCAAATCCTTTTCAACTTATATTCAATTGAATAGACTGCAAAGACAAGATATTTAGTGTTTGAACTGGGAAATAATCATTTATTTAGAATTTAATGGCAGCAACACATTGCAAAAAAGTTGGCACAGGGGCATTTTTACCACTGTGTTACATGGCCTTTCCTTTTAAGGAAGGCCAGTAACGTGGTGGGAGTGGAGCTAGACTCTCTGGCGGTGGTGTCAGAGAGGAGAAGTCTAGCAAAGCTCCTAGCCATTATGGACAACACCTCCCACCCACTAAACTCGGACCTGGCGGAGAGAATGAGCACGTTCAGTGGAAGGCTCAGACTCCCAAAATGCAATACGGAACGACACAGGAAGTCCTTCATACCGACAGCCATCAGATTGTATGATGCATATGTTCCTTTTTGACTGTACTTGAATGTATAATAGACTGTGTTTATATTATTCACAAGTGAATAATGCTGTATAATAGACTGTATTTATATGACTGTATTTATATTATTCACACGTGAATAATGCTGTATAATAGACTGAATTTATATTATTCACATGTAAAAAATACCTAAGTGTTTATTGTTTATTGTGAGCGAACTGTGGTGCTGAATTTCCCCCAGGGATCAATAAAGTACTTTCTATTCTACCTATTCTATTCTAACAAGACTCATTTAAACGTTTGGGAACTGAGGAGACCAATTTTTGAAGCTTTTCAGGTGGAATTATTTCCCATTCTTGCTTGATGTACAGCTTAAGTTATTCAACAGTCTGGGGTCTCCGTTGTCGTATTTTAGGTTTCATATTGCGCAACCCATTTTCAATGAGACACAGGTCTGGACAACACGCAGGCCAGTCTAGTACCCGCACTCTTTTACTATGAAGCCACGCTGTTGTAACACGTGGCTTGGCATTGTCTTGCTGAAATAAGCAGGGGCGTCCATGATAACGTTGCTTGGATGGCAACATATGTTGCTCCAAAACCTTTTTATTTGCCACTTGTGCCAGCTTTTTTCAAACATGTTGCACGCATCAAATTCCAAATGAGGTAATATTTGCAAAAAATAACCAAATGCAGCTGGGATAGGTTCCAGCCCCCCACGATCCTGAGAGAGACAATGGATGGATGTTTTGTGACTCAGTTTGTTCAGCGAGTTATTTTCTGTCATATAGTGCACACATATGCAATTTGTATTCTAAGGTGAATTTTCAAATTTATCAGCCAACTATGTACAATACTGCAATACATCATAATATATCGCCATATCCCAATATCGCAATACTGTATCGTATTGTGACTCAACTATTGGAATTGTGAAGTCCTTGCCGATACGATGCTCGTAAACACATTACAACAACAATAATGATAATAATACTTAATAATACTTTTATTTGATGGCATCTTTCAGAAGACTCAAAATTACCTTAAAGACAGTAAAAAATAATCACATTAGAGAATTTACCAAAAAATGCCGCACAGGCAAAAAAAAATTTAATTAAGAAGCCACAGAAAAAACTTAATTAGCATTTCCAAACATACTTTTTGTGTCTTTGACTCACTTTTTTGCCAATGCGTCATGGCCAATTCTGCAACCGTCGTCTTCCACAAATAGATTGGAGTTGTGTGTCTTCCATATACACATGCCTTACTGTACTATTTGTCATTAGAATCATAATCTTGTCATATTGAAGGGACTGTTTGCAACATTTAAACAGATGCCTAAAGGGGGCTAACTTTCCAATGTATTTTACGCAGTATATCCCGCCTTCTTACAGCTTCTCCCACGTAATGACGTATGTATGTAACACATGCACGCGCATTAGCTTTAGGTGTTGTTGGCTAATAATAGCAATTTGGATAGCTAGCATTAGCTGAGAATGTAGCATTGAATGTATATTCTATCAAAACAATAATATGACTGCAAATTGTTCGTTGCTTCTCTTGGACTGCTTTTGTATGTGCACGTGCTGCCTGCGCGTACTTGTTGACGAGAGGCCGTAAACACCAATTATTTTATTCGGGACGGTAAAATGTTTATCCGATAGACTTTTTAATTGTGAAAAATATAGAAAAATGTCAAACAAATGTGTTCTGTTAAACCGCTAATGGTAACATAAGCAAGCCTGTGGTGTTCTTGTTATATTTTTTGCTATGATAAAATGTTACTGCGATCCCGGCAGGCAGAAGACATGAAAACAACGTTGAGAACTTGTTGAATTAGGTCCTGACGTCGAGCAACTCAAACATAACGTTGGAACAACATGCTTTTTGACGACGTTTAATCAATGTTGGGTTCTGACGTCGATTTGACCATTGAATTTCGGTCATTTCCTAGCCAAAATTCTACAACACAAATACAACGTTGAAACAACATGCTTTTTCACGACGTTTAATCAATGTTGGGTTCTGACGTTGATTTGACTATTGAATTTCGGTCATTTCCTAGCCAAAATTCTACAACACAAATTCAAGGTTGAAACAACATGCTTTTTCATAACGTTTAATCAATGTTGGGTTCTGACGTTGATTTGACTATTGAATTTCGGTCATTTCCTAACCAAAATTCCCCAACACAAATACAACATTGAAACAACATGCTTTTTGACTACGTTTAATCAATGTTGGCTTCTGACGTTGATTTAACCATTGAATTTCTGTCATTTCCTAACCAAAATTCTCCAACTTAAATACAACATAGAAACAACATGCTTTTTAAAACGTTTATTCAATGTCAGGTTGTGACGTTGATTTGACCATTACATTTTTGTCATTTCCTAACCAAAAATCTGCAACACAAATACAACGTTGAAACAACATGCTTTTTCACAACGTTTAATCAATGTTGGGTTGTGACGTTGATTTGACCATTAAATTTCGGTCATTTCCTAACCAAAATTCTCCAACACAAATACAACGTTGACAGCAATACTTTTTCACGACGTTTATTCAATGTCAGGTTGTAATGTTGATTATACCATTCAATTTTTGTCATTTCCCAACCAAAATTCTCCAACTGAAATACAACATTGAAACAACATACTTTTTAGAACGTTTATTCAATGTCAGGTTGTGACGTTGATTTGACCATTACATTTTTGTCATTTCCTAACCAAAATTCTGCAACACAAATACAACGTTGAAACATCAAGCTTTTTGACGATGTTCAATCAATGTTGGGTCCTGACGTTGATTTGACCATTGAATTTCGGTCATTTCCTAACCAAAATTCTACAACACAAATACAACGTTGAAACCAATGCTTTTTCACGACGTTTATTCAATGTCAGGTTGTAATGTTGATTTGACCATTGAAATTTTAGTCATTTCCCAACCAAAATTCCCAAACACAAATACAACGTTGAAACAACATACTTTTAAAAACGTTTATTCAATGTCAGGTTGTGACGATGATATGACCATTGAAATTAGGTCATTTCCTTCAATGTTGTCTCAATTTACAAATACAACTATTTTGCAACGTTGTTTCAAAGTCAGTTTTAAAGGACACGTATGTACAGTCGTGGTCAAAAGTTTAGATACACTTGTAAAGAACATAATGTCATGGCTGTTTAGAGTTTCCAATAATTTCTACAACTCTTATTTTTTTGTTATAGAGTGATTGGAGCACATACTTGTTGGTCACAAAAAACATTCATGAAGTTTGGTTCTTTTATGAATTTATTATGGGTCTACTGAAAATGTGACCAAATCTGCTGGGTCAAAAGTATACATACAGCAATGTTAATATTTGGTTACATGTCCCTTGGCAAGTTTCACTGCAATAAGGCACTTTTGGTAGCCATCCACAAGCTTCTGGCAAACTTCTGGTTGAATTTGTGACCACTCCTCTTCACAAAATTGGTGCAGTTCAGCTAAATGTGTTGGTTTTCCGACATGGACTTGTTTCTTCAGCATTGTCCACACGTTTAAGTCAGGACTTTGGGATGGCCATTCTAAAACCTTAATTCTAGCCTGATTTAGCCATTCCTTTACCACTTTTGACGTGTGTTTGGGGTCATTGTCCTGTTGGAACACCCAACTGCGCCCAAGACCCAACTTCCGGGCTGATGATTTTAGGTTGTCCTGAAGAATTTGGAGGTAATCCTCCTTTTTCATTGTCCCATTTACTCTCTGTAAAGCACCAGTTCCATTGGCAGCAAAACAGGCCCAGAGCATAATACTACCACCACCATCATTGACGGTAGACATGGTGTTCCTGGGATTAAAGGCCTCACCATTTCTCCTCAAACATATTGCTGGGTATTGTGGCCAAACAGCAACATTTTTGTTTCATCTGACCACAAAACTTTCCTCCAGAAGGTCTTATCTTTGTCCATGTGATGTCAGATGAAACAACAATTATTGGAAACTCAAGACAGCCTTGCCATTATGTTCTTTACAAGTGTATATAAACTTTTGACCACGACTGTATAATCAATATTGTACCATTGTCTTGCGCCTGCTGGGATGAGTTTGCAAACAGCACCTTTAAATGTTCTTGTGTTTGGGAGTAACAAAACGGCGACACTGTGGCACTGAAACGCATGCAACATTGAATCAGCCGCAGTGTAAAAACGATGAAAATGATCATGACCCGCCTTAGCACCAAGGTGCACATTTTTGTGTTTGTGTGTGCGCGTGTGTGTGTGTGTGTGAGATAATGACCATGATGACAGTGGCGGAGCCGACGGGGGCCAGAGGAGCTGAATGGTGACGGATGACACAGTGCTGCACTGTGATGGCCCACAGACAGTGAGTGATGACTGCACATCCTTCCCTGCGCTCCACCCTTCATTATCTCCATGAGGAGGAGCGCGGCACAAAAGAGGGCCGCGTTGCCCCCTCGCTGCCCTCGCACGACATCTGCTCGCGGAGACAGGCGCGCTACTTGCTCGCTCCTCTTTCACCTCGCTGTCGCTCCATCTATCTCCATCTACGGCCATCTTTCTCGCTCCTCTCCTCTAGCCTCTTCCTGGCTCCCTCCGCTGAGGGGACACAGAGGTCAGACAATGAGATAATGACTCATCCCTTTCATACGGGAGCCTTTTTCTTTCTCTCCATTCTTAATCATTTCTGTATAGATCTTCTCATATTCACCGTGAGCGGCCGGGCTTTATCAGTTCATTTGTCAAGCGCTTCAAAGTTATCCAAGGGTATCTGTGTTATCAAAACACTTTTCCCCCATTGAGCGTGTGAAAGATGAGCGCAAATCGGTGCATTTTAGAGTGGTAGATGTTGCCATCTAGTGGCAGATCTCCGCCATCGCAAGGGAGGAGAGGCTGGGTTTACAATCACAAGGGAGGTTCTCTGGGAGTCTAATGAGCATGCAGACAGGTTCAAGCAGAGGTCACCATCTGGCCAATTACCAGGGCCGGCACATTGGAGCCGACCCGAGCTGTCAGCGCAAACGCATCACTCCATGTCCAAAGTGCCCGGCAATATGTCAGCATGCCACTCGACATGCCATCCAGCGTGGAAAGGATAGGGGCAAACAGAAGACAGACCCATGACAAAGCCACCTGGTCAACGCTGCAGACAGGACAGGCTGCGGGGACCACCTGCTTCGCTTTTAGAGGACACTCCACACACTCAGTGTCAGTTATCTGTCTCAATGTCCTCTTTGACTGACTGGCTCCTAAAGCAAAATCAATCTGATGCCTAATAAACATTGTTTAAATCTACAATGGTGCCTCTACTTACAACTAATTTGAGATACGAGCTGCCTCCGCTTTTAGTGATGCTTCAATTTGCACGCATCGCAGCCGAGTGTGAAGCGACTGGGATGAGAATCAGCACCTCCAAGTCCGAGTCCGTGGTTCTCGCCCGGAAAAGGGTGGAGTGCCATCTCCGGGTTGGGGAAAAGATCTTGCCCCATGTGGAGGAGTTCAAGTACCTCAGAGTCTTGTTCACGAGGGAGGGAAGAGTGGATCGCGAGAGGTGCAGCGTCTGCAGTAATGCAGACGCTGTATCCATCCGTTGTGGTGAAGAAGGAGCCGAGCCGGAAGGCAAAGCTCTCAATTTACCGGTCGATCTACGTTCCCATCCTCACCTATGGTCATGAGCTTTGGGTTATGACCGAAAGGACAAGATCACGGGTACCAGCGCAGGGTGGCGGGGCTCTCCCTTAGAGATAGGGTGAGAAGCTCTGTCATCCAGGGGGAGATCAAAGTAAAGCCGCTCCTCCTCCACATTGAGATGTGGTTCGGGCATCTGGTCAGGATGCCACCCGAACGCCTCCCTAGGGAGGTGTTTAGGGCACGTCCGACCGGGGAAGACCCAGGACACGTTGGGAAGACTATTGTAGTGGATTGTCCGAAGCTTAAACTGCAACAAAAGTGAGTTTAGTACAAAAGGTTTATTTACCAATAATCAAAAGTACAAAGTTGGATTGAGCTGCCCATGCAGACAAACAAACCTCCTCCGGAGGACACAAGAATCAAGCAATCTCTCATAGCCCTTGTCACTTGTTGTTTTCGACCTGTTTGTTCCGTAACATCCTTGAATCCCTTAGTCATACTTAGACAATCAAAATATTTTGTACAATGGTCAGACCGACTCCATATTCAACTTTTGCCTATATCTGGTCCTTCACTGGTTTAGAATAGAAAAGAATGAAACGAGCAGACATTCTTGACAGACACGAAATATAGTTCAAAAGTCAGAAATTCCACTACACTATGTCTCCCGGCTGGCCTGGGAACGCCTCGGGATCCCCCGGGAAGAGCTGGACGAAGTGGCTGGGGAGATGGAAGTCTGGGCTTCTCTGCTTAGGCTACGGATAAGCGGAAGAAAATGGATGGACGGATGGATAATTGAAGTTGCGAGCATTTTCATCGTCGATTGAAGAAATATTTGCAACAGGATTGTGGCCGTTTGAGCAAAAAAGAATGAATATATCGTTGTGCCTGAATTCCATCGCCCAAGAAACAAACATATGTTTTGAATACACAGTCGGCATGCATATATGAGATAGACACAATCATGCCCTACAACCATCAGAACTCAGAAAGTTAGTGTGAAGGAGAGCAAGCAATCCAGTAGGCACAAAACATTGAAACAACGTTGAACAACTCAAACATAACGTTGAAACAACATGCTTGTTGACGACGTTTAATCAATGTTGGGTTCTGTCGTTAATTTGACCTTTGAATTTTGGTCATTTCCCAACCAATTTTGTACAACACAAATACAACGTTGAAACAACATGCTTTTTGCTGTTTAATCAATGTCAGGTTGTGACATTGATTTGACCATTGAAATTTGGTCATTTCCCAACCAACAACGTTGATCCAACGTTAGACACCAACATTGTCTTTTTATTTACAAATACAACTATTTTGCAACGTTGTTTCCAAGTCAGTTTTAAAGAACATGTTTGTATCAATGTTGTATCATTGTATTTAAGAGACTGTTCAAACTACAAGTGTTCACAAAGTACGCAGAACAAGAATTATGATGAACATCTTGAACCCTTTTTTTTCTTTTTCTTTTTTTTTTATTGAAACAAAAATTATTTATGTATTTAATATGTGTTTGCTTACTATGATATATTATTTATTTATTATTTATTTGTTCACTGTTCTGTTACAGAGAACAAGGACATTGGATAAAATTGCTACGGTATGAAAAGGGGTAGGATTAAATAAGCTCTGCTTCTTCCTACTCCTTTTCGGACGTGCTGTAATGAAACAACTGGAATTGCGTGATGCGTTACATTGTATCGTCTGCATGTTCGAAATAAACTGAAACTGAACTGAACTGAACTGAATGTCTTGTGCCTGCTGGGAAAAGACCAAATCAAAAAATATGTCCTACCTGTTAGCAATCCAACGTCCAAACAACAAACATTTGTACATAAATACTGTATCTGTGGAACATAAACAGTGATTTCCTAGTTCACATTGTCACACGACGGAAACGGTGTTGCCAGATGTCACAAGAGAAACAAGCAACCAGCTCTATGAAAACAAGTCGCTGATAATAAGCGGACTTGGCAACACTTGACAGAGAAGCAGCCCGAAGGAGACACTGCTTTAGTCTGGTGCCTGAGGTAAATGCTGAACAATATTACTACATTATTTCATAAAACTACTGTACTTCTTTGTGGTACATGCTATTGCAATGTTTTCAAACAATATTTATTGTCTAAAAGTTTGTTTTTATTTTAAAAAGGCATGTTACATGTTAAAAATGGTGGTATTTTTGGGAAGGCTGATTTGAATTCATTTCAATGGGCGGGTCTGACTTGAGATACGAGTGTTTTGAGTGAAGAGATCGGTTGTGGAATGCAATGTGCTCGTAAGTTGAGGTACTACTGTATTCCTCCCAGTGGGGATTCCCTAAAATGTTGCACTTACAAGGACAGAAATATTGAGACACATGTATTCTTAAAGTTAAAGTTAAAGTACCCATGATTGTCACACACACACTAGGTGTGGTGAAATTATTCTCTGCATTTGACCCATCACCCTTGATCACACCCTTTGGAGTCCAGGGTAGTTGGATGTACTTACATCTTATACATCTTACATCTTATATGGATGTTTATATCCCACCTTGAAACTGGTTTATCTTGACTTGGTTGGTTTCCTTTTGACATGTGTAATTTATATGAATTTTTTATTTAATTTTTTCAAAATATTTTTATTGAATTTTGCAGACAGTACAGTATGATGGATCAAGGCAACAGCAAGTTGAGGTATCTGCACATTTTACAATATGTAACATAATACCCCCCCCCCCCCCCCCTTACAATACCCACCCACTTAATTTTTATTTTATTTTTTATTTTTTTGTAGTTTCCTTTTTTAATAGTGTTTTTTGAATGTGCTGTGGGCCAATAAAAAAATAAGCTGCAGGTTGCGAATGGCCCCCAGGATGTACTTTTTGTACACCCCTGGGCTCGGTCTCTCCAGAATCGTCATTTTTCAAAATAACAGGACACTTTGCAACAGTTTGGGGAAAAGTCCTCAAACTCAAGATCTTAACCTCTGACCTCCTAAACGCTCTCACAGACACAGTAGAAATATATGTGCAACCCTTCCAAGATTTTCCCAGTGTGCCAGTGTAGGAGAGTGTCAATTGTCCATAGGTGAGAATGTGAGTGTGATTGTCATACTTGTCAACATTTGGGATTTTTCTTTGTTTTTTTTAGCAAAATAAGAATAACTCCTTTCAGATCAGGTGTGCCTACATAAAGTACTTCAGTACAACTGTTAAACTTGTTTTTACCATGGGCCTCAACACCATTAAGGTTACTGTAAAATCATATAAATGCATAATAACCTCATGATATTATTATATACTTTGTTTTAAACTAACAGAAAGCAAAACTAAGCAAGTCCAGTATACAGCCAGAATTTGTTTTAGATATAAGTCACTTGGGAAGTTGTCCAATGCAACATTCTCTATAGGGGGGCCCTCAAGAAAAAGGGAGAAAAAAGATTCATATTTACCAACCAAGAGTGGAGTCAGCTGGACTGCCTCGAGGTAATGTTGCAATTTTCCATGCCAACAAAGCAAGTGTGCCTAATAGAAACCACTTAAGCATACAGTAAGGCGCAACGTTTGAAAATGCCCTAACTTGATGCTAATTTATATTACATTTTCTAAGGACATGTTACTGAAAAATGTGGGAATTGTAGAACTTTGAAAAATTTCAATTGGAATTTCATGGAAATTTGGGGATTTCGGGAAAAGCGGGAATTTTTTGGAAAATGTTAAAATACTTGAATGTTCTGAATGAGTTGAAATGGTTGGTGTTGGTATTTTTCAAATCGGTCGAGAAATGTTGAAGTAGTAACATTTTTAATTGAGAAATGGTATTAAGGAATTCCTGGAATTTCGAAAAAAAACGGGAATTTTTACAGTTCAAAAAACAACTATGTTTTTTTGTCCTGATTAAAGGCCTACTGAAACCCACTACTACCGACCACGCAGTCTGATAGTTTATATATCAATGATGAAATCTTAACATTGCAACACATGCCAATACGGCCGGGTTAACTTATAAAGTGCAATTTTAAATTTCCCGGCAAACTCCCGGCTGAAAACGTTTCGATATGATGACGTTTGCGCGTGACGTCAACGGTTGACGCGTAAGTATTCAGAGCCCATTGAATACAATACAAAAAGCTCTGTTTTCATCTCAAAATTCCACAGTATTCTGGACATCTGTGTTGGTGAATCTTTTGCAATTTGTTTAATGAACAATGGAGACTGCAAAGAAGAAAGTTGTAGGTGGGATCGGTGTATTAGCGGCGGACTACAGCAACATAACCAGGAGGACTAGTTTGAGGATAGCAGACGTGCTGGCCGAACGACCTCACCTTGACTTCCTCCGTCTCCGGGCCACCAACCGCATCGGTGATCGGGTGAAGTCCTTCGTCGTGCCGTCGATCGCTGGAACGCAGGTGAGCACGGGTCGTGATGAGCAGATGAGAGCTGGCGTAGGTGCAGAGCTAATGTTTTTAGCATAGCTCTGCCGAGGTACCGTAGCTAAGTTAGCTTCAATGGCGTCGTTAGCAACAGCATTGCTAAGCTTCACCAGGCTGGAAAGCATTAACCGTGTAGTTACATGTCCAGAGTTTGGTAGTATTGATGATCTTCTGGCTATCCTTCCAGTCAGGGACTTATTTGTTTTGTTTCTATATGCAGTAAAACCCGATGCTATCACGTTAGCTCTGTAGCCAAAGAGCTTCGCCGATGTGTTGTCGTGGAGATAAAAGTCACTGTGAATGTCCATTTCGCGTTCTCGACTCTCATTTTCAAGAGGATATAGTATCCGAGGTGGTTTAAAATACAAATCCGTGATCCACAATAGAAAAAAGAGAAAGTGTGGAATCCAATGAGCCAGCTTGTACCTAAGTTACGGTCAGAGCGAAAAAAGATACGTTCTGCACTGCACGCTAGTCCTTCACTTTCACGTTCCTCATCCACGAATCTTTCATCCTCGCTCAAATTAATGGGGTAATCGTCGCTTTCTCGGTCCGAATCTCTCTCGCTGCTGGTGTAAACAATAGGAAACTGTGAGCAGCCCTTCCTCCTGTGTCGTCACGCTACTTCCGGTAGGGGCAAGGCTTTTTTTTATCAGAGACCAAAAGTTGCGAAATTTATCGTCGTTGTTCTCTACTAAATCCTTTCAGCAAAAATATGGCAATATCGCGAAATGATCAAGTATGACACATAGAATGGATCTGCTATCCCTGTTTAAATAAAAACATTTAATTTCAGTGGGCCTTTAAGAGGAACGTTTTGGCAGTGGAACGGTTGAAATGCGTTGAAAAATGTGGAAGGAGTAGTCACCAGAAAAAAAGGGGGGTAATAGGGCTTGGGAAAACCAGGAATTCTGGAAAGTCCTGGAATTTTTTTTTTACTTGGAAAAAGGGAAGTATAATTTCCAGAATGGTGGAATATGTTGAAGGTGAAACAGTTTGAATAGGTTGAAAAATGTGGAAATTGTGGAAGTTTGGAAAAATGGCCAATTCATTTTGAATGGGAAAAATGTCCTGGAAAACCTGGAATTCTGGGAAATCTGGGAATTTTTGGAATTTTTCAAGGGAAAGCCCGCGGTTCCTGAATAGGCTGTACGGTTTGAAGTTGGAACGGTTTGAATCGGGTGAAAAATGTGGAAGGTAGAGCGCGCCAAAATCTGGAGAAGAAGAAGAAGAAGTTGAAGAAGTTGAATAAATTGATGAATTTTGGTGTAGAAAACCATATGTGTGAACGCTTTGGAGCATTCACACAATTATAGGACAGTGCAACGACTCCGAGAGACGTCGGAGGGGAGAGGTGCCTTTTGCCATATTGTCATAACCATCTGTGCAGAATGACACACAACTACAAGTTGCTGTTGGAATCATAAATAAAGGGAACAGATGTGAATCCTTAATGGAGTTGACAGGCACTTTTCCGTCTTTCACATGAGCATATTGAGTGTCGGAATAAAAAAAATAAAAGAGTGGGGGAAGTGGAGAGGAGAGAAGGTGTATCATGTTGCACTCATAATACATGCATATCAAAGACCCCAGCTGTTGGAGACCCTCTCAAGAGAGACAGCATTATTAAATCTGCACACCGGCACAAGAGCTTGAATCCTCTCCATCAGGGGCCTTCAATTGGCTCGGGCCTTTTGTAACCGATCACACCGGGAGATTATATCAGTCCTTAAAGCGGACAGGACAGGAACACACGTTTCTTCCTTAGCTCGGTAAGAACCAGTTATACATTTAAACGGGAGAGAAAAAAATTTAAAAAATAAAAAAACTTTTTTAAGTGTCAGTAAAGTGTGTCGTGTGTAATTGTCGTGGTTCGTTCGCACACTTCCCACCTCCACTGTCAGGTGATGAAAGCTAGCGTAGGGTAGCTGGTGGCTTACAAAATCACACATTATACAGGAAGCATGACTTGATGCTGTTAAAAAAAAAAAAAAACGCCTGAGAGAGCTTTAGTTGTGAGAGTTTTGAGAGACAGTGAACCTATTTGTCCACTAGAGGGGAGTATATACTTTCACATGAAAGGCCAGCACTTGCAACGTGCAACAAGTTCAAGTACCACTAGGTGTGGTGAAATTACCCTCTGCATTTGACCCATCCCCTTGTCCCACCCCCTGGGAGGTGAGGGGAGCAGTGAGCAGCAGCGGTGGCCGCGCTCGGGAATCATTTTGGTGATTTATCCCCCAATTCCAACCCTTGATGCTGAGTGCCAAGCAGGGAGGTAAAGGGTCCCATTTTTATGTTGATAACTTCACCTACTCTACTTGTATGATGGATGAGCTCACCTGATGTAACGTTATTATCCATGCTCCCCCGATGGATGCTGCCGCGGTCCTTCTGGGCTCTGAGCAGCGACAGGAGGCCAACTTGCTGATAGGGGCTCATCTGATCCGGGGTCAGGTTGTCAGGCGAGGACATGCTCGCTCTTGCCGCAGCCCACTGGCCCATCTTGTCGTACATATCAGCCTCGCCCGCGTCCTTCAGCATCCTCCACTCGCCTCCGCTCGTCCCGTTCCTCTTCTGGTCCTCGACTTCGCCTTCGCCACCAACGTCCTGTCTGCCCGCGGCCTCCCGCACCTCCGAAAGGTCGGTGGAGTAGCTCTGAAGGTCATTGCTGAACATGCCAGACATTTGGACCAGTAAAGCGGGAGACATGGTGGGATGCGAGGAGACGGACAAGTCTAAAGGCTCAAACTGGGACTTGCTGGGGGGAGCGGATGACGGACTATCACTGCCTGGGTTCTTGTCAGGGACCAGCAGGGTGCTTTCACTGTGGCTTTGTTGACTACTCGCCGGGCTCCTGTCCTCCGTGGACCGTGGCCTGCAGGGCTTGGAGTTGGGGCTGGAGCTCCTACTGCTGCTGGGCTGCAGGGAGGAGGACAGATCCCCGCTGTTATGCCAGGGCGGGAAGTGGTAGCGGTCCAGCTGGAAAGCGGTATAGTCACTGGAGGGTAGACACTTGTAGGCGTTGTCACCTAATGCACACAAACACATCAAATCAAATTGCGTGCATGGTAAGCACTTTGTTCGTAGAAACGGGCACATGTAGCTACAACTGTTTCCTCACATGAAAAATGTTGCAATCCCACACAGAGCTGAGTTGAATGATTTAAGCGGTGCCCTGCAGTAAATCAAGCTTGTAATCAGCTTTCAGCTCCAGTGATCCATCATTTTACAGTATGGCTGCCACCACCACGTGCAATAAATACACCCAAAGACGTTAACACTAAACAAGATTCCTCCAGAAATAATAAAAGAGTGAAACATCCGGAAGACGGTGTTGTTTGCGGAAAGAGAGAGAGAGAGAGAGGAAGTAAACAGGTTTCACAGTTATGTGATTAAAACCACAACTGAAGCTCAACACAGACACATATACATATACAGTGCATATATATATATATATATTATTGTTAGACTATTATACAAGAACATTTTTTAAATATTTTTGCTTGAATGCACACCATTTATATGCTTAAAACTTGGTAAGGTTTATTTTGAAGCAGAATGTGCCACCCAGCACACCAATCAAAGTCTCCTCACTCATTTTTGCACGATCATATGCATTTACCTGATCACTGACCGGTTTGCAACCTTTCAGGTAACCTGCATCTGCGGTTAATGTTAATATACAGTACAAGCCAAAAGTTTGGACACACGTTCTCATTCAATGCGTTTTCTTTATTTTCATGACTATTTACATTGTAGATTGTCACTGAAGGCATCAAAACTATGAATGAACACATGTGGAGTTATGTACTTAACAAACAAAAAAGGTGAAATAACTGAAAACATGTTTTATATTCTATTTTTTTCAAAATAGCCACCCTTTGCTCTGATTACTTTTTCGCACACTCTTGGCATTCTCTCGATGAGCTTCAAGAGGTAGTCACCTGAAATGGTGAAACTCATCGAGAGAATGCCAAGAGTGTGCAAAGCAGTAATCAGAGCAAAGGGTGGCTATTTTGAAGAAAACACAAAACATGTTTTCAGTTATTTTACCTTTTATTGTTAAGTACATAACTCCACATGTGTTCATTCATAGTTTTCATGCCTTCAGTGACAATCTACAATGTAAATAGTCATGAAAATAAAGAAAACGCATTGAATGAGGTGTGTACTTTATATATACACACACACACACACACATATATATATATATATATATATATATATATATATATATATATATATATATATATATATATATATATATATATATATATATATATATATATATATATATATATATATATATATATATATAACTTAAACATAGAGATATTGGATATTAGAGATATATTACACACCCACCCACACCGTATATATTAGGGCTGTCAAGTGATTATTTTTTTAGTCAGATTAACATATATATATATATATATATATATATATATATATATATATATATATATATATATATATATATATATATATATATATATATATATATATATATATATATATATATGTATATATATACATATATATATACATATATATATATATATATATATATATATATATATATATATATATATATATATATATATATATATATATATATACATACATATATATATATATATATATATATATATATATATATATATATATATATATATATATATATATATATATATATATATATATCAACTGTTGCAAAGCTGTGTCATCAACACTAAGGTAAAACTACTTTTTTCAAAGTAAGAATGTATTATTTCAAGCATGAAATAAAAAATCATGACTTTGACACAAACGTGTCTCATAATTAAAACAGACGACAGCCAAATGGACTTTGCTGTTTTATTTTCAATTAAACAATACAGAAAATATGTACTCATATAGTAGTACAGTTGGCACAGTACAGCAAACTGACAGTTAATATTTAAACATTTAACATGTGACATTTCTAACAATTTTTAACAGAAAAAGTTCATGCACATTCAGATAAATTCTTCAAAACTACAATTAAAAAAAAAATTTGGTCGGGGGCCGGGTTGTAAATATATATATATATATATATATATATATATATATATATATATATATATATATATATATATATATATATATATATATATATATATATATATATATATATATATAATAAACGCCGTTGGGCAAATAACCGCCCATGTCCTAATAGTCGCCTGGGGTCTGAACCCTTTTTGTGAATTAACCGCCTCTTCCTAATAACCGCCTATGTCCAAATAGCCGCTCATGGGCTGTTATTTGCATAATTTAGATTAAAATGCTACTGGGGTTGCGTTTGCTGCAGTATTATTGTTTTGATGGTTTTATAGACTACTTGGTGTCATAATTATATTTTTCTTGTATGCTGCTTTAAAACTTGGAGTACTGTAGCCTTTATTTTATTTAAGTGACAGTATTATTGTTCTGTTTTGATGGTGGGTTTTATACTTGAGTACTTGGTACCATAATTTTATTTTTCCCGGTAGGCTGCTTTATTTAAAAAGTTTATTTATTTTTAGTATTGGTATTCTATTTGACAATTGTTGCACTACTGCCATGTTGAGGCCTTGTTGATCTCTTGTCTTTTGATAGCCTATCTTATGTTGATCTCTTGTTTTTTTGTTTGTATGTTTACAATAGCTTTTACATTTAAAGTTTTTTGTACGAAAAAAAAAATACTGGACAGTAACCATTGTAACCAAATAATGGCCTGGTGCAGGCTGGTGCAAAAATAAATAAAAGCCTTGTGCAAATAACCGCCTGCTTCTTTTAAACGCCTGTCTTCAAAATCGATTTTGTGAAATAAACGCCCGGGCTACTATTTATAAATAATGATAAATGGGTTATACTTGTGTAGCGCTTTTCTACCTTCAAGGTACTCAAAGCGCTTTGAAAGTATTTCCACATTCACCCATTCACACACACATTCACACACTGATGGAGGGAGCTGCCATGCAAGGCGCTAACCAGCGCCCATCAGGAGCAAGGGTGAAGTGTCTTGCCCAAGGACACAACGGATGTGCCTAGGATGGTAGAAGGTGGGGATTGAACCCCAGTAACCAGCAACCCTCCGATTGCTGGCACGGCCACTCTACCAACTTCGCCACACCGTCCCGTTTGGTAATATACGGTATATATATATATACGTATATATATATATATATATATATATATATATATATATATATATATATATACACACATAAATATATCTCTAATATCCAATATCTCTATCTTTAGGTTATATATACATATGTATATATGCAAATGTGTATGTATATATACACACACACACACACACACACACACACACACACACACACACTGTATATATTAGGACTGTCAAGTGATTTATTTATTTTTTTGTCAGATTAATCAGTCTAGAACTGTGATTAATCATGATTAGCAATACCCCAATATTTGGATACAAATGCGACTTTATAGTCAGAATGTCATACAGGAAAAATTGTTTAATGTTTTACTGAACTGCAAGTCAATGGTTGATTTGCTCAAAACTTGGCGACAGTAAGTATGGGTACAACATTTTCTCAGAATACCGGCCAAACTCATCAATTCCACGCCGACCAGTGTTGTAATTGGTTTGGTCTTTTTCTTTTTTTTTTTGAAACGATACTATTTGACTCAAATTTAAATTGAATTAAATTCATGTTTTGGAGTAATATGAATAAACTACATCGGAAACAAAATTGCTCTAAACCTTACGTTTAATGCAAAATTTAAAAAAAATATCAAAATGAAGTAAATATATTTCTTGAATAAAACTATATGGTGCTTAATGTATGGTTGGTTGTTAGTCTTGCCAGCATGGTGGTCAAGGTTTCCATTTTTTTGACCACATAATAGTTGGTCACAAAAAACATTCATGAAGTTTGTTTCTTTTATGAATTTATTATGGGTCTACTGAAAATGTGACCAAATCTGCACGGTCAAAAGTATACATACAGCAATGTTAATATTTGTTTACATGTCCCTTGGCAAGTTTCACTGCAATCAGGCGCTTTTTGCAGTACAGCTAAATTTGTTGGTTTTCTGACATGGACTTGTTTCTTTAGGATTGTCCACATGGCCATTCTAAAACCTTAATTCTAGCCTGATTTAGCCATTCCTTTACCACTTTTGACGTGTGTTTGGGGTCATTGTCCTGTTGGAACACCCAACTGCGCCCAAGACCCAACCTCCGGGCTGATGACTTTAGGTTGTCCTGAAGAATTTGGAGGTAATCCTCCTTTTTCATTGTCCCATTTACTCTCCGTAAAGCACCAGTTCCATTGGCAGCATCTGACATCACATGGACAAAGATAAGACATTCTGGAGGAAAGTTCTGTGGTCAGATGAAACAAAAATTGAGCTGTTTGGCCACAATACACAGCAATATGTTTGGAGGAGAAAAGGCAAGGCCTTTAATCCCAAGAACATCATGCCCACCGTCAAGCATGGTGGTGGTAGTATTATGCTCTGGGCCTGTTTTGCTGCCAATGGAACTGGTGCTTTAAATGGGGCAATGAAAAAGGAGGATTACCTCCAAATTCTTCAGGACAACCTAAAATCATCAGCTTGGAGGTTGGGTCTTTGACCCCAAACACACGTCAAAAGTGGTAAAGAAATGGCTAAATCAGGCTAGAATTAAGGTTTTAGAATGGCCTTCCAAAAGTTCTGACTTAAACGTGTGGACAATGCTGAAGAAACAAGTCCATGTCAGAAAACCAACAAATTTAGCTGAACTGCACCAATTTTGTCAAGAGGGGTGGTCAAAAATTCAACCAGAAGCTTGCCAGAAGCTTGTGGATGGCTACCAGAAGCACCTTATTGCAGTGAAACTTGCCAAGGGACATGTAACCAAATATTAACATTGCTGTATGTATACTTTTGACCCAGCAGATTTGGTCACATTTTCAGTAGACCCTTAATAAATTCATAAAACAACCAAACTTCATGAATGTTTTTGTGACCAACTAGTATGTGCTCCAATCACTCTATCAAAAAAAATAAGAGTTTTCGAAATTATTGGGAACTCAAGACAGCCATGACATTATGTTCTTTACAAGTGTATGTAAACTTTTGACCATGACTGTATATATATACTGTATATAATGTGTGTATGTATGTACATTAGTTGTGTCAATTGATAAAATGTATTAATCAGATTAATCACATTTTTTCGATTACTCATGATTAATCATAGGTTTTTACACACTTGCATAATTAAAACTACTTAAAAAAGGGTGCCCAATATTTGGACACAAATGCATTTTACTGTCAGAATATCATACAGCAAGATTTTTTTTTTACATTTTAGTCTAAAGCACGTCATTTATTTATTAACTCAAAACTTGCTAACAGTTTTATTTAGTCCAGTTCAGGTGTATTTTGAAGTGAAACAGTGAAACAGTGTCCTCACTCATTTTGTATTGACTTGGTCACATATAAATTCCCCTCGCCTCTCAGGTAACCACCCGTGGTTAAGGTAAAGGAGCATGTGTATCAAAGTAGATTGAGTGCTTAATCTGCAGCCATACATGGTTAATGCAATAATTTTTTGTGAATAATTACATGAGTTAACTACACTGCAAAAAGTCAGTGTTCAAAAACAAGAAAAAAAAATACAAAAGTTAGGGGCATTTTACTTGAACTAAGCAAAATGATCTGCCAATAGAACAAGAATATTTGGCTTGTCAAGACTTTCCAAAACAAGTCAAGTTTGCTAACCTCAATGAACCCAAAAATACCTTAAAATACGTATTTTCTCACTAATAACAAGAGCACTTTTCTTGATAGAAAAAACAAATATGAGACCTTTTTTCTCAATATGTTGAAAAATATTCTTAAATTAAGTAAATACTAGTGCTATTATCTTGACACAAAGATATGCGCTTGTTATTACATTTCTTGAAACCAGCAAATTTATACTAAAAACAAATTTATTTTTCATAATGGAAAGGCTTTAACAAGGCAACCGCTTGTTACTCTCAGGGTCTATTGTCTAAAAATGCATTTTCCCATCGATAACATGACATCATCGCGCCAAGTGCATGCTCTTTCAGTCAATTAGTGTGCAAGATATATATATATATATATATATATATATATATATATATATATATATATATATATATATATATACTACCGTTCAAAAGTTTGGGGTCACATTGAAATGTCCTTATTTTTGAAGGAAAAGCACTGTACTTTTCAATGAAGATAACTTTAAACTAGTCTTAACTTTAAAGAAATACACTCTATACATTGCTAATGTGGTAAATGACTATTCTAGCTGCAAATGTCTGGTTTTTGGTGCAATATCTACATAGGTGTATAGAGGCCCATTTCCAGCAACTATCACTCCAGTGTTCTAATGGTACAATGTGTTTGCTCATTGGCTCAGAAGGCTAATTGATGATTAGAAAACCCTTGTGCAATCATGTTCACACATCTGAAAACAGTTTAGCTCGTTACAGAAGCTACAAACCTGACCTTCCTTTGAGCAGATTGAGTTTCTGGAGCATCACATTTGTGGGGTCAATTAAGCGCTCAAAATGGCCAGAAAAAGAGAACTTTCATCTGAAACTCGACAGTCTATTCTTGTTCTTAGAAATGAAGGCTATTCCACAAAATTGTTTGGGTGACCCCAAACTTTTGAACGGTAGTATATATATATATATATGACCAAATTTTTTTTTTTATTGTAGTTTTGAAGAATTTATCTGAATGTGCATGAACTATTTCTGTTAAAAATTGTTAGAAATGTCACATGTTAAATGTTTAAATATTAACTGTCAGTTTGCTGTACTGTGCCAACTGTACTACTATATGAGTACATATTTTCTGTATTGTTTAATTGAAAATAAAACAGCAAAGTCCATTTGGCTGTCGTCTGTTTTAATTATGAGACACGTTTGTGTCAAAGTCATGATTTTTTATTTCATGCTTGAAATAATACATTCTTACTTTGAAAAAAGTAGTTTTACCTTAGTGTTGATGACACAGCTTTGCAACAGTTGATATTCTAGTTACAAGCATATCTTACTGAGATCATTTAGGACCAAAACACTTAAAACAAGTAAAACACTCTAACATAAAATCTGCTTAGTGAGAAGAATTATCTTATCAGACAGAAAATAAGCAAATATCACCCTTATTTGAGATATTTAACCTTACTTAGATTTCCGTTTTTGCAGTGTAGTTATTTTTGACATCCCCAATATGTGTCTATATGTGTATGTCATTCCTTCTTCATATGTTTACATACAATGTAATGGTCAAAGTGATGACAGGAACACCCTCCAGCAGGGTTAAACACACTTCACTGGGGCCATTTTGAGTAAGAGATCGTCAGCCTCACACTGTCTTTAAACAGCCCAGCTGTTTCGTTGCCATTCCAATTACAGTAAAAGTCATCCAACGCCATTAAGCCACAAATATTGGCAGTTTATTGCCCAACACTCTCTTGGCATTTGAAGGTCAGGCCATACATTATACTGTGTCTTTTAGGGGTGCGTCTGGGATAGGCAGATACACCCACCACCATTAATTTAATTCCATGCATATTGATGCCTTATTGTTCTTCTTTAATGGACTAATATCTGAGTTACAACAGTGATTCATCCCCGCCAGAGAAATATCAATTTCATACACCTCAAGATGTGACCCTGAGGTAATTCTCCAGATGTAATGATCTGTAGTCGACGCTTTACTTTGTTTCGAACTTTAATAGAAAAACTACAATTGTGCAGCGGGTGGTAATAAAAGTATGGCTTTTTATTTTATATTTCAAATATGAAAAAACATAAAATCTTACCGTCCTTGAACAAAAGACATCTCAGGTTGTAGCGTGCAAAAGTCACACCATTAGGTACACGTCCAATACAGGTGACAGAACATGTATTCTAAGATCATCATTTTCAATTGACATGTTTCAACTGTAACTTAATGAGGTTACCAGCAGCAATTAGCATGAGGCAGTCCAGTTCAACCCCGACACTGCATCATATTGACAGCTCATTTTTTTATATTTGGGTAACCTTACATTAGGGGTGTCCGAAGCATGGCAGTCCTCTCACCCGAATTGGGCTGTCAAACTTGTTTTCATTGAGGGCCACATCGCTGTTATGGCTGCCTGCAGACGGCTGCTTATGTGAATATAAATGAATAATCGCCTCATGATATTATTACACCATTTCCTATGCCGGTATTAGATTTGTTTGATGGGTAACTTGCTTTGAAATCAAGCAGATATTTAAGTACTAAACAACAACAAAAATATTTTGATCGGATACTATTATAAATGTACAATAAAAATGTTTCTGCCAAAATAAAAAAGAACAAAAACATTTAGTAAGCTGAATTACTTGACACTTTTTATTTCTGACCCTCGGGCCTAAGGTGTGACAGGTGTATCCTTACACACAACTGGAATATTTCATAAGTCACATGGTCTACAGCAGTGGTATCAAACTAATTTTAGATCAGGGGCCACATCTAGAAGAATCTACTCCCAAGTGGGCCGGACTGGTAAAATCACGGCACGATAACTTTAAAAAAAAAAGACAACTTCAGATTGTTTTCTTTGTTTAAAAATAGAACAAGCACATTCTGAAATTGTACAAATAATGTTGTTGGGTTTTTTTTTACACTTACATGTGGCGGTTAATTGAATTCTATCTTTATTTGTCGTTATTTATATTTTCTGAATAAATTATGTGATAATGTTCATCAGTCAACTCATTGGTGTTCATTTTCAATCTATCAAGATAAAACAATTATATTAAAATCAAACTACAGTATGTTATTTATGTAGTTGGATAATTTTCCTCAACTGATGTACTAACATCATGTGGTTTATTTTGTACATATGTAGCATCATCTACAAAGATACAAAGAATTGCTATTGTGACATCCAGTGGACACATTTAGAACAGCTGTTTCTTTCATTCAAAAATTTCAGGTTAATTTTTATACTTAGTAAACTCATCCCGCGGGCCGGATAAAACCTGTTGGCCTGATCCGGTGCTCGGGCCGTACGTTTGACACCCCTGGTCTAGAGGAAGTTGGATCATTCAGAACATCTACAGGCCATGGAAATTAAAACCAATAGTATTTTTACTCATTTGTGTGTCTCTTCTGTATGTTTGATTCTACTTATTTTTATGCCTAGAGGGGGTTAGATTTTCAGCACAGTTTGTGTTACCCAAATAACTTTTGTCGTTTTTAAAAAATATTCATTTTCCGTTTGCTTGCTAAAATTGAAAACATTTTTATGCACGTACTACAGTTAAAACTTTTAGTATATAAGTATGGGAACTTAATTATGGAATTAATTAAGCAAAGAAAAACTGTTCAAACTCAAAGTACAAAGAAGAACAATTTTGATATACATCTTGAACCTTATCAAATATTCAGCAAATTACCACTTATTAATTATCTATTCATGTGAACTACATTGATTTATCTATTTACTTACTTGGTTGTTTGTGTTGCAGATTGAGTACTAGAAGTGAATAAATGTGTTTGCCATTGCTGGGAAATAGAAAAGGTTTAGGACTAATTAAATTCGGCTTCTTCCTACTCCTTTTTGGACATGTTGAAATGTAAAATTGTAAATATGTGATGAACCATTTTGGAACGTTACGCATGTTTGAAATAAATTTAAACCATAACCATAACTGTAGTGTGCTTATTGTCAACGTTTTATTTGCACGAATGACATGTTTCTTCTCACTCTTGTTACTTAAATGAGTCATCTTCTGCATAGCAACCTTGTACAAAAATACAAAGATTTTTGCAGCAAATTCCTATAAACACTCGAGTGCTCCTGTTGTGTAGAGGAACTTGGACCACTGTGAGCACATTGACATGTCCTTGCATTGACATCTTAACCTAGCTAGCAAACATAGAACACTGGGGTCCAAACTTGTGATTTACATATCTGAGGCATTTCAATCCTCTCCTTTTTAACAGTTATAATGTTTTCCTTATAACTGCTGTAGCTTGTTTACTTGATATGCAGTCAGTAGTCATTTGTTCAACTTCTTCAGTTATACTATAGTGGTGTTCCTCAAGGTTCCATTTTAGGTCCTCTCTTTTTCATCATTTGGAATTCAGTTCATAAAACTTGTGAGCGACTCCCATTTTTGCAGCAAATAACACCAGGTCCTTAGAAAACAGCAGAGTGCCCCTGTAACTCGGACAAAATCAATAGACCAAAACCAAATGTCTACTGCAGGGGTCTCCAAACTTTTTGACTCGGGGGCCGCATTGGGTTGAAAAAATTGGGCCGGGGGCCGGGCTGTATATATCAGTGGTGTGACGTCAGGGCCAGCAAGGCCTTCTCTGCTGGCCTAACATAACCAGAAATCATGACCATAATCAAAGATAACATTATTTTTTTATTTACTTTCCCTTAATATCTAAAATTATTCATATTCTCCTCATGCCATATTATGCTTCTTCCAGTGCTGTTGTTTTTAATTTGAGTTTGTATCCAATCACAATTCAGCTAGCTTATGTTGCCATGCTGTACCAAATCTGCCCGGGGCCTTCAGAATCAACAATGCGAGCGTCCGTGCACTGTAAGTGATCGGGGACATACAGTTTATAGACAGTTGCGATAGCCAATCAGATCACGAGTTGTTGTCAGTAAGGCCTTCTAGATGGCCTCACGTTGAACGTGACATTTACACGTCCTGTGATTGGATACTAACCGGGACCGTTAGTGGATGAATTTGAGAACACATAGAGTAGAGAGACAGTTGCGATAGCCAATCAGATCACAAGTTGTTGACAGTAGCTGTTTTGTTACAACTAAAAGTTGTAAACTCTTGTCGTTAAAGTGTGTCATGCTTGTCATTTAATTAACATTGTTATATGTGTATTTGTCGCCATCATGTGGTCAGAGCAGTTAATATATATTTGAGAAGTATGTACTTTGAATCAAACTTTATTGACCGGAAGTTGCCAAAACCAAGCAGAGAAATTTACGGTGTATGTTTTAATTGCTGATGAGTTTTAATTGATTTTTAAATGCGCCAGAAAATAACCCATTTTGTACACTGCTGATGTGATTCGATTCCCAGTAGGGTGTATATGTGTTTCTGTATAGTATTTTTCCAGCAATGGTCATGTGGTGACATCAATTATGGTGTTTTGAGAGGTAATCATTGAAGTCGGAGATCACTGAAGGCCGAGGTGGGAAACGCACGGCCCGCCACTGATATATATATATATATATATATATATATATATATATATATATATATATATATATATATATATATATATATATATATATATATATATATATATATATATATATATATATATATACACTACTGTTCAAAAGTTTGGGGTCACCCAAACAATTTTGTGGAATAGCCTTCATTTCTAAGAACAAGAATAGACTGTCGAGTTTCAGATGAAAGTTCTCTTTTTCTGGCCATATTGAGCGTTTAATTGACCCCCACAATTGTGATGCTCCAGAAACTCAATCAGCTCAAAAGAAGGTCAGTTGTGTAGCTTCTGTAACGAGCTAAACTGTTTTCAGATGTGTGAACATGATTGCACAAGGGTTTTCTAATCATCAATTAGCCTTCTGAGCCAATGAGCAAACACATTGTACCATTAGAACACTGGAGTGATAGTTGCTGGAAATGGGCCTCTATACACCTATGTAGATATTGCACCAAAAACCAGACATTTGCAGCTAGAATAGTCATTTACCACATTAGCAATGTATAGAGTGTATTTCTTTAAAGTTAAGACTAGTTTAAAGTTATCTTCATTGAAAAGTACAGTGCTTTTCCTTCAAAAATAAGGACATTTCAATGTGACCCCAAACTTTTGAACGGTAGTGTATATATATATATATATTAGGGCTGTGAATCTTTGGGTGTCCACGATTCGATTCAATATTGATTCTTGGGGTCCCGATTCGATTCAAAATCGATTTTTTTTTTAATTCAACACGATTCTCGATTCAAAAACGATTTTTTCCCGATTCAAAAGGATTCTTTATTCATTCAATACATAGGATTTCAGCAGGATCTACCCCAGTCTGCTGACATGCAAGCAGAGTAGTAGATTTTTGTAAAAAGCTTTTATAATTGTAAAGGACAATGTTTTATCAACTGATTGCAATCATGTAAATTTGTTTTAACTATTAAATGAACCAAAAATATGACTTATTTTATTTTTGTAAAAATATTGGACACAGTGTGTTGTCAAGCTTATGAGATGCGATGCAAGTGTAAGCCACTGTGACACTATTGTTCTTTTTTTTTTTTTTTTATAAATGTCTAATGATAATGTCAATGAGGGATTTTTAATCACTGCTATGTTGAAATTGTAACTAATATTGATACTGTTGTTGATAATATTCATTTTTGTTTCACTACTCTTGGTTTGTTCTGTGTCGTGTTTGTGTCTCCTCTCAATTGCTCTGTTTATTGCAGTTCTGAGTGTTGCTGGGTCGGGTTTGGTTTTGGAATTGGATTGCATTGTTATGGTATTGCTGTGTATTGTTTAGTTGGATTGATTAATTAAAAAAAAAAAAAAAAAAAAAATTAAATAAAAATTTTTATAAAAAAATATGAAATAAAAATAGATTTTTTAAAAATGAGAATCGATTCTGAATCCACAACGTGAGAATCGCGATTCGAATTCGAATCAATTTTTTTTCAACACCCCTAATATATATATATATATATATATATATATATATATATATATATATATATATATATATATATATATGTGGTGCAAAATGGATTAGAAAGGACAGATTAAAAAATATATATAATTTAAAAATAATTAAAAAAAATAATAATAATAATTTAACTTGGGACTTCCGGCAGACCGGATTTTGGACGTTGTAGGGCCGGATCCAGCCCGCCGGCTGTAGTTTGGGGACTCCTGGTCTACTGTAAAGCACGCTGGTTCTCCGGAACATACAAAATAAGACTGATAGTGAGGGTATAGAAGCCCAGCCACCCCGGTCCTTAGCTTTCTGGAAATGTGGCCCCCAAAACAATGTAGTTGTATATCCCTCCAGTTCAGTATATGAACTTTGCTTGTTTTACTTAAGGTGTGTACTGTATATACAGTGTCAAACGGGCACGAGCGGGAAAGAGGCTCCAACAGTGCCACACCCTTGTTTCTCCAGTAAGAGACAAAATCCCAACAGCTTAATGGAACTCTTTCAGATGCTCGATATGTCTCAATTATTTTGTGGTCTAAATTACGATGACACTGCCGGTCAGGCCCCGAATCCAGAAAACAAATATCTGACCTCATCTTTTAGCATCCGAAAGCCATTTGCCAGCCTACACGAGAGCAGTAAAACAACATAAAGACGGAGGATTCCGCCGCTTTTTCTTTTCCCCTCCTTTGGACGGGTGCCATCTTTGTGATTGCCTGGTTCATGCTAACTTAATCAGTTTAAGATTTACTTACACTGTTGAGGCTCACAATATGTGAGGGGAGTCATTTCAGAGCTTAGATTTATCAAGCAAAACTCCAATTACTGCATCATTACAAGCCGCCGCCTCTCTTGCCTAACACAGAGCGGCTAATAAAGTGATGCAGATGCGTTATCTGACCTTACTGGATGTGCAGAGAAAACTGTAAATAAATATATATGAGCCTCCAGCAAGCCTGCAAAAGTAGAAAAGAAAGCCAGCTTCCAGACTCGGGCAAGTGATTCATTTCATATGGAAATTGGCTTTAAGATTTACACCCATACATCGCCATCAATGCAATCACAGCCTTGCATAGTATATGCTTACACAGCCATTTGGCAGTTATATTGTCGAACATCAAACTGTATATAGTGTGGCTCTTTCTATATGTGCAATCAAGCACCTGAGATGCAAAACAGTTATTCATGGTGCCTGGTTTGGTTTAAGATGAAACAGAGTGAGAGTCTCACGCCAGACTGGTGCGAAAAACAGGGGCGCCAGATGTTCTTTGATGTTTATAATAGCATATATTATTAATATTAATTAGACCACATAGTCAATGACGCATTTGGGACGTTTCCAAGTCAATTAAGCCACATGGCATTCAGGGTACAGTGGAAACAATATTTCAGGGCAGGTGTTCACAACTCCCTGGGTAAATCTTTTTATCTGCATGCTAGGAAAACAAGCGTTTTGAGCTTAATTTGAGTCTCATATCTGCAATAATAATTAAAAAGAGGATTAAATGACAGACGTGCGGCTGAGACGTCGGGAGCCAACAGGTAATCTGGCTGCTTAAAGCGGTCTGACTGACATTTATTAAAAAGAATAACACCTTTCAAATCTGGTGAAGAAGAAAAAAAAAAAAAAGCATACATTGTTGCAATTGGAGCATGGGAGGGGAAAAATATTCATTTATTAATCAGACTTTCATAATAACCCAGAATAAATAAGCCTGCCGATTTCCATGCAATGATATGATTATGATGTGATTATACTACACTAATATTCCCGGATAATAAACATTCGGATCACTGGCATGTTTAAATCATATTAATGTTAATGTGACTCTAGCCTACTGGCCAGCGTGCTCGACTAGCAGTCAGAAGAGTTGTTTCATCATCAGTCAGTATAGTCGGAAATGATAGCAATAGTGCAATTTTTGATAATAATGTCACCGTAGTTGTACGATGTAATCAAATATTATTGGAGATGAATAAACATGAACCAATACGGACAGGAAGTAAGGTTGTGAATATTACAGCAACTCATGATTCAATTCAAAATTGATATTTTTTTCAATCAGTTTTTGAAAATCATGAATCTGTTTCGGATGACAGTAAATACAAATTGCAGTTTGGACTTGGAATCTTACAGCAATTTACAATCTGATTCCAGTGGGATTCTTGGGGTGTTAATTCGATTCAGAATCATTTCTTGATTCAAACCGATTTTTGAAATGCACATTTTTTTGATATTATATTTTTATAAAATATTTTTTAAAACCGGTTGAAGGTTACAAAAGCTCGAAAGTCAATTATAGATCAAATCAGAATCTCAATAAATAAGAAACGTGATTCGGATCTGAATGGATTTCTTACAACAGCTTACAATTCAATTCAGTTCCAATTTGTAAGTAGGGCTGCGATTCAGAATCGATTCTTTATGAACACGATTCTTAATTCAAACTGATTCTCTCAGCGTATTATTTGGCATAAATATTATATTAAAGCCATTTAAAAACAGGTTACAAAAGCTCCTCTTGACTGCTGATGTATGACGTATACACGCAGCGAGTAAGCATGTGATGTACTAAAAAAACGACTTTAAAAAAAACAAAAAATAAAAAATGATTTTATCTTTTTTTTTTTTTAAATTATGAATAGAACCCAAAACCAGTGAAGTTGGCACGTTGCATAAATCGTAAATAAAAACAAAATACAATGATTTGCAAATCATTTTCAACTTATATTCAATTGAATATACTGCAAAGACAAGATACTTAATGTTCAAACTGGAAAACTTTGTTATTTTTTGCAAATTGTAGCTCATTTGGAATTTGATGCCTGCAACATGTTTCAAAAAAGCTGGCACAAGTGGCAAAAAAGACTGAGAAAGTTGAGGAATGCTCAACAAACACTTATTTGAAACATCCCACAGGTGAACAGGATAATTGAGAACAGGTGGGTGCCATGATTGGGTATATAAGCAGCTTCCATGATATGCTCAGTCATTCACAAACAAGAATGGGGCGAGGGTCACCACTTTGTGAACAAATGCATGAGCAAATTGTCAAACAGTTTAAGAATAACTTTTCTCAACGAGCTATTGCAAGGAATTTAGGGATTTCACCACTTATCTGGAGAAATCACTGCACGTAAGCGATGATATTACGGACCTTCGATCCCTCAGGCGGTACTGCATCAAAAACCGACATCAGTGTGTAAAGGATATCACCACATGGGCTCAGGAACACTTCAGAAAACCACTGTCAGTAACTACAGTTCGTCGCTTCATCTGTAAGTGCAGGTTAAAACTCGACTATGCAAATCGAAAGCCATTTATCAACAACACCCAGAAACGCCGCCGGCTTCACTGGGCCCGAGCTCATCTAAGATGGACTGATGCAAAGTGGAAAAGTGTTCTGTGGTCTGACGAGTCCACATTTCAAATTGTTTTTGGAAACTGTGGATGTCGTGTACTCCGGAACAAAGAGGAAAAGAACCATCCGGTTAATTTTAATTTGTGTGTGTGTGTGTGTGTGTGTGTGTGTGTGTGTGTGTGTGTGTGTGTGTGTGTGTGTGTGTGTGTGTGTGTGTGTGTGTGTGTGTGTGTGTGTGTGTGTGTGTGTGTGTGTGTGTGTGCGTGTGTGTGTGTGTGTGTTATAATTTTTGTGAAGCCACCACCGGAGGGTACCAGTGAGAGAAATAGAATCAATAATGGAACTTTCTGCAACTTACTCTACTACGCAGGCTGCATAGTAGAGGAGAACGGTGTTAGTTGTCACACTGGAGTAAGAACAAATCAGTTTGCTCCAATTGCACATCATTAAAACATCTTTCAACAATCATTCCTGCATGAAATTGAAGCTTAAGGTGTTATGAAATATACATCATTCTCAATGTCCAACTCATTGTAACAATGAGGTATTTGTGACAATAAACCCCGGTTGCAGACCCGGCTGCAGAAAAACCTTTAAGTGGGCGGCATTCCATTTTTTCAGCGGGGCCCCCTGTCAAAAATTGATTCCTGCCGGGTGAGCGCGCACACTTGCTAAAGCTGCAATGCTGGTACTTTATCTGTCCACAACTGATTATTACATGTAAGACAAACACTTTATATTTGAGGTTATTGTAACGATATGTGCTTGAAATTATTTAAGCCTTTATCGTGTCCAAAAAATTAAAGAGTTGGCCATTTCTATGATGTTAATGAGATTGTAAATGACTGTTATTGATTCGATGTTGATGTGCTGAAACCTAGTTCTTGTTTAAAAGCGACATACAATATTAACTGTTCTTTGTTCATGCACGTAATAAATGTTAATAAAGTGTTTGGATGTATTCATTAAATCAATGTATTCTTGGTTGCCGAAAAAGGATTCGAAGTAATACTTTGATATTGACACATCTCACCTGTGCATAAATTACTAGAATACCCTTAAGAAATGCACAGATGACATGTGTCAATATCAAAATATTACTTTGAATTACTTTGCCAACCATAAGTTGTCCTTTTGGGGTAGATTTCTACTTTTTTTAAAGTGCTTAAACACGTAAACAGTACGGTATGTACTTTATTATCATATATGTAACTCTCTTAAAATCAAAGTATTACATTGAATCACTTATGGCAACCAAGAATACATTGATTTAATGAGTACATCCAAACACCTTAATAATATTTATTATGTGCATGAACAAAGAGCAGTTAATATTGTATGTAGCTTTTAAACAAGAGGGAGGTTTTAGCACATTAACATTGGATCAATAACAGTTCGTTGCAATCTCATTAATAACATAGAAATGGCCAATTGTTTTCATTTTTCGGACACGATAAAGGCTTAGATAATTTCAAACACATATTGTTACAATAACCGTGAATATAAGTGTTTGTCTTACACGTGTAGCAGCAGTGAAGTTTTAGCGTGCGATGCGTGCTCACGCGGCGGGAATAATAGATTTAACATATAGTTTTGATTTCACGATAGATGACTTGCCTACTGATGGCATCATAGGAGTAAAAATCAAATGTTTCCTCTTCACTTTATCCCTGTGGTATACATATTACGATGTGGAAAATGTTAAAGCCACACATGTTGGCTTCGTTTTTGGCGGGCACTGCTGACTTCCTCGTCTAAAATGGAAAATCATTTGATCGGCTTCATAACCAACCCCCACCCCTCTTTCAATGTATGCCGTTATAAAACTGTCATTGGATATAATCCGAACTTGTCCCACCCATCGAAAAGACAAAATCAAATATGATAGGATTTAGTTTCAGTCAACATTGTCAGTTATTGCGTTATCGTCTTAGTCAACGTCCCTTTGTTTTGATTAAATATCATTCTATTTTTACCTACTCCGATATTAAAAAAACAAAACCCAAATAAAGTAAAACGCTTCCATTCCAGGGCAGGCATGGCTGACTTTGTGGGCGGGCACACAATGGGGTCGGTTGTCACAAAGTTATCTTATCTTATCTAAGCAATTAAAAATGTTAAATTACAGTGACAGGTTGGTATATATACATATATATATCGGCAATACATCTTTAACACATAATTAGCGAGAAACACATATTTGCGTCCACCTACTGTATACGTGATGTACAGTATATGAATATATGTGACTACTAACCACAAATGGAATTCCTTGCTAGCATCAAGGCTAACAACCGTGTTGAACTAGTTAGCTAGCAAATAACTTTTTTTTCCCGTGACATTGTGTCAAAAAAGATAGAGAGGCTGACTATTTCAAGGCCTACTGAAACTCACTACTACCGACCACACAGTCTGATAGTTTATATATCAATGATGAAATCTTAACATTGCAACACATGCCAACACGGCCGGGTTAACTTATAAAGTGCAATTTTAAATTTCCCGCTAAACTTCCGGTTGAAAATGTCTATGTATGATGGTGTATGCGCGTGACGTCAATCGTTGAAACGGATGTATTGGTACACTATTGAATCCAATACAAAAAGCTCTGTTTTCATCGCAAAATTCCACAGTATTCTGGACATCTGTGTTGGTGAATCTTTTGCAATTTGCTTAATGAACAATGAAGACTGCAAAGAAGAAAGTTGTAGGTGGGGATCGGTGTATTAGCGGCAGACTACAGCAACACAACCAGGAGGACTTTGAGATGGATAGCAGACGCGCTAGCCGCCGACCTCACCTTGACTTCCTCCGTCTCCGGGCCGCCGACCGCATCTATGATCATCGCTCCGTCGATCGCTGGAACGCAGGTGAGCACGGGTGTTGATGAGCAGATGAGCACTGGCTTAGGTGGATAGCTAATGTTTTTAGCATAGATCTGTGAGGTCCCGTTGCTAAGTTAGCTTCATTGGCATCGTTAGCAACAGCATTGTTAAGCTTCGCCAGCCTGGAAAGCATATTTATTTTGTTTCTATCTGCATTTAAGCCCGATGTGCTATCACGTTAGCTCCGTAGCTAAAGAGCTTCGCCGATGTATTGTCGTGGAGATAAAAGTCACTGTGAATGTCCATTTCGCGTTCTCGACTCTCATTTTCAAGAGGATATAGTATCCGAGGTG
The DNA here is from genome assembly GCF_033978785.1 of Entelurus aequoreus. Classification (NCBI taxonomy): domain Eukaryota; kingdom Metazoa; phylum Chordata; class Actinopteri; order Syngnathiformes; family Syngnathidae; genus Entelurus; species Entelurus aequoreus. Next base: position 12,676,457 of record NC_084754.1, on the reverse strand, counting down.
GTTTAAAATACAAATCTGTGATCCACAATAGAAAAAGGAGAGAGTGTGGAATCCAATGAAACCTTGTACCTAAGTTACGGTCAGAGCGAAAAAAGATACGTCCTGCACTACACTCTAGTCCTTCACTCTCAAGTTCCTCATCCACAAATCTTTCATCCTCGCTCAAATTAATGGGGTAATCGTCGCTTTCTCGGTCCGAATCACTCTCGCTGCATTGAAAACAATGGGGAAATGTGAGGAGCCTTTCAACTTTTGACGTCACGCTACTTCCGGTACAGGCAAAGCTTTTCTTATCAGCGACCAAAAGTTGCGAACTTTATCGTCGATGTTCTCTACTAAATCCTTTCAGCAAAAATATGGCAATATCGCGAAATGATCAAGTATGACACATAGAATGGATCTGCTATCCCCGTTTAAATAAAAAAAAATCATTTCAGTAGGCCTTTAAGATTTGTCATGAAAAACACAATAAGTAATCTCACCTCAAGTTTATCTGTTTTACCACAGACATTACGTAGGTAAGAGCTGATCACGACTTTGAAAATGTCCATACCACGAGTGCGACAACTAACCCATGTGGCAAATGACCCCGTTCACCCAGACAACACAGCTGACAAATGTTGACATCAACAATACAAGAAGAAGTAGAAAATGTAAACTAGAACAAAATGTTTGTTTTTCTACATTAATTGCCACATCCATCTCACTTATCATCAAACCACACAATGCATTGTTTAAAGTGTGAGTGTACTATGTTTAAATTCTTATTACACTTGTATGGCAGTTAAAAAACAAAAAATAAATTCCACCTTCAGAATAGTGGGTAGGTACAGAATTTGATGAAATACAGTAGACCAGGCCTGGGCAATTATTTTGACCCGGGGGGACAAATTTAGAGAAAAAAATGTGTCTGGGGGCTGGTATATATATATATATATATATATATATATATATATATATATATATATATATATATATATATATATATATATATATATATATATATATACACACACACACACACGCACACAAACAAAAATTAACACGACGTCCACAGTATATATATATATATATATATATATATATATATATATATATATATATATATATATATATATATATATATATATATATATATATATATATATATATATATATAAATATGTGTAAGCTGTGAAAATCTGCTGTACAGTATGTGGGCTTGGGTCCTATTTTAGGAACACTAATACAAAACCTTACAATAATGTCTGATTGAATGCTAAAAACGTTATAACAGACTGCCTTAAAAAAACGGAATGGAATTTTACATGTTTTTACCGAATGGGACACCCAGAATGTACATGAAAATAAAGAATGTGGGATTTACAATATTAACTATGAACGATAAAACACTGAATATTGACAACATATGAACGTCACAAACCCTCTCGATCGACATATTTTACAATCAAACGAAACGCAACAAAAATGCAACAAACAGCAAAATATGAACGCAAAGGGTAAAAAAAAAAAACCTGCCTACAATCGGATATAATATCCCTTTTCTTGCACAACTTTGTTGTAAAAATCTCCTTCCGCGTCTGTCCCTGACACCCGCATTTCAGGCTGGCCGCTCTGGAAACACTCTGTGGAAACGCTCCCCACCCACACTGCTTGGTGCCTCGTCTGAGCTGCTGTGACTTAGATTACCATAGTAACTAGTATATAAGGCAAAAGCCTCACATTCCAACCATTGAAATACTTTTTATAGTTCAAGACTTACGGTCATTTGAAAACATCACTGCACATCATAATGGCAGCTACAGTTTCCATCTTAAAGACCTAAAAAAATTATTTGGGAATGTCCGGCGGGCCAGATTGAAAAGCTTAACGGGCCACATGCGGCCCCCGGGCTTTAATTAGCCCAGGTCTGCAGTAGACTATAGTGGAGACTATATTATATTATAACTAGGACTGTCAAAACTAATGCGTTAACACAAGCAATAAATTACAGATTAATCATGTATAAATGCAGATTGATCATGCAATTTATTTTGCCCGCACAAGCTCTTTTGTCTGAATAGTGGTGCAGGTTTCTAAGCAATCAGTGATCAGGAGTGGTGCAGGTTTCTAAGCAATCAGTGATCAGGTCAGTGCATTTGCCAGTGCAAAGTTTGAAGTCAAAAAGATGAGTGAGGAAACTCTGACAAATTCCACTTCAAATTTAGAGATGGGTACTGAATTCAGTACTTTTACTTTTTTAAGTACTGACCAAAGACAAAAGCCATTCAGCGTGTGATACAATATTGCTTATTGTTCAATAAGTGAACAAAGTTGCACCGATGCACCTGATAAAGCTGTCTATGATAGAATACTAATTTGGACATTTCTGTTATTTTGTCCACTTTATTAAAGGCCTACTGAAATGAAATGTTTTTGTTTAAACGGGGATAGCAGATCCATTATATGTCATACTTGATCATTTCGCGATATTGGCATATTTTTGCTGAAAGGATTTAGTAGAGAACATCGACGATAAAGTTCGCAACTTTTGGTCGCTGATAAAAAAGCAGCGTGACGTCGCAGGTTGAAGGGCTCCTCACATTTCCCCATTGTGTACACCAGCAGCGAGAGCGATTGGGACCGAGAAAGCGACGATTACCCCATTAATTTGAGCGAGGATGATAGATTCGTGGATGAGGAACGTGAGAGTGAAGGACTAGCGTGCAGTGCAGGACGTATCTTTTTTCGCTCTGACCGTAACTTAGGTAAAAGGGCTCATTGGATTCCACACTTTCTCCTTTTTCTATTGTGGATCACGGATTTGTATTTTAAACCGACTCGGATACTATATCCTCTTGAAAATGAGAGTCGAGAACGCAAAATGGACATTGACAGTGACTTTTATCTCCACGACAATACATCGGTGAAGCACTTTAGCTACGGAGCTAACGTGATAGCATCGTGCTTTAACTGCATATAGAAACAAAAGAAATAAGCCCCTGACTGGAAGGATAGACAGAAGATCAACAATACTACTATCAGGAGACACCGAACCAAACACTGGACCTGTAACTACACGGTTAATGCTGTGCCGCCTGGCAAAGCCTAGCAATGCTGTTGCTAACGACGCCTTTGAAGCTATCTTAGCTACGGGACCTCGTCAGAGCTATGATAAAAACATTAGCGCTCCACCTACGCCAGCCCTCATCTGCTCATCAACACCCGTGCTCACCTGCGTTCCAGCGATCGACGGCGCGACGAAGGACTTCACCCGATCATCGATGCACGTCTGCTATCCAACTCAAAGTCCTCCTGGTTGTGTTGCTGCAGCCAGCCGCTAATACACCGATCCCACCTACAGCTTTCTTCTTTGCAGTCTCCATTGTTCATTAAACAAATTGCAAAAGATTCACCAACACAGATGTCCAGAATACTGTGGATTTTGCGATGAAAACCGAGCTGTTTGTATTGTGATACAATGTGTCCGAATACTTCCGTTTCAACCATTGACGTCACGCGCAAACGTCATCATACATAGACGTTTTCAACCGGAAGTTCCCCGGGAAATTTAAAATTGCACTTTGTAAGTTAACCCGGCCGTATTGGCATGTGTTGCAATGTTAAGATTTCATCATTGATGTATAAACTATCATACTGCGTGGTCGGTAGTAGTGGGTTTCAGTAGGCCTTTAATGATTCATTAACTATTCATAATGATAGTAATTCATGGTTCCAAACACAATCATTCCTCCGTAACTCAAAACTGTCCTGTTTACTGTTCCGCAAAGGGTAACCGTTAACCCTTTTCTGCCGTCAATCACAACGAAGAGACTGCAGTAACAGCAGCATCTTAAGGAAAAGTGATATTCTGCAGAGTCGCATGTCGTGTCAATTATTTTCTTTCTGACTGTAAAAACACTTAAAAGGAAATAACTAAGTGGAGAACATGAGAGGACATCGTCACATGGCGTCTGCTCGTTGATCTTGAGGTTAAAAGTACTAAATGGACTAGTTAATTACTATGTGTCAGATCGTTTTAGGTTTGTTTGGAATATTTGTCCTCTAATCCGGACCAATGTAGGTCACAAGCCTTAAGCATGCATCCTTCATTAGTTTATCATCCTAAGCGTTACTCCTATGTGCATTTTCAAATCTGCCCTGATCAGATATTGAGAGAAGCAATTTGCCTCCTATTGAAAGCAGATAGTCATTTAAGATGGTATTTGTCGCCGGGAATCTAAATCCAGCGAACGACTCAAACAAAGGACCCGTCCCTCTCCCTGACAGCCATGACTGTACTATATTTGCAATCCATATTGAAGACATCAATAACATCATGACCACCATAGGCTATAGTATGAATAATGCAGCCAGTAATTCTGGACTAATCAATGTTCCTCAAGCTGAACATCTGGCAGTGGTAATTCTTCCTCAGCATCTCCGCTCTCCTGAATTAGAAAACACTTTCTCACTTCCTCCGACCATCCAAAACACATACCCACCCTCTCCCCAACAAATCTCCAAAAAACTTATCCCCCTGTTATTAAACCCTCATCAAGTGGTGCGTGTTGGCCATATGTGTAGGATTTACCTATCTGTCCTGCAGCAGACCTGAGTGTTGAGCCCGGGCCAGCAGTGTGTGATTGTGTTAATTAATCTGTCATTGTGAGCACAGGGAGCAGCTGCAGAGGTCTCAGGGATATATTGTCAGAGCTAAACAATGCGGTGCTAAGCCCCCAGAGTGAGTCTACCATTACACAGAACTAAGAACAGAGAGGAGAAGGGAAGGGGGGGAGAAAGCCTGCCGGATTCATCATTGACTAAAGCAATGACGCCTGACCTTTACAATGAATTAGTTTCCATGCTTAATATTGACTGAAATTAGAGTCTGATGCTGAATGTGCCATCCCAGAACTGCATGCTCTCAAATCCAAAAAGTGACGGCATATGGTGTTGGGAGATAGGGGAGAAAAAGAAAACAACAGTTACTTTAAGCGTAACTACAAGTGGATTTTCCCGACGCACGCCAGACATTTACATGTAGAATATGCAGATCGCAGTCTAGGCGCACAATGCATAAACAAAAACATCTAAGGAGATTAGACTTGATCCATTTATCTCTGCTATACGGCCTGGATCTAGTCCAGTCCTGCAAGATCACGTCCAACTTCCATGGACTTTAAAGGGTCATATTATGATTTTTTCTACATTTAGAACACTTCCTTGTGGTCAACATAACATGTAATGATGGTTCTTTGGTCAAAATGTTACATAGATTATGTTTTACAGACCGCTTTCTGACCATCTCTTCAAGACCCGTGGCTCCACTTTGACTATGTCTTCTCATGACAATGTTGTTGTAGTTTAAACGTTTACATATCAAGTCTACTGACAGAAAATCTCATTTACAACATTTGTATGCTCGTACAACACTTAAAACCTTTAGCATATCTGTATGTGGAATTAAATTATGGAATGGATTAACCAAATAAATCAAACAAAAAACACCAATATGATTCAGTTTAAAGGCCTACTGAAACCCACTACTACCGACCACGCAGTCTGATAGTTTATATATCAATGATGAAATCTTAACATTGCAACACATGCCAATACGGCTGGGTTAACTTATAAAGTGACATTTAAAATTTCCCGGGAAATATCCGGCTGAAACGTCGCGGTATGATGACGTATGCGCGTGACGAAGTCAGTTTAACGGAAGTTATGGTACCCCGTAGAATCCTATACAAAAAGCTCTGTTTTCATTTCATAATTCCACAGTATTCTGGACATCTTTTGCAATTTGTTTAATGAACAATGAAGGCTGCAAAGAAGACAATTGTAGGTGGGATCGGTGTATTAGCAACGGACTACAGCAACACAACCAGGAGGACTTTGTTGGAGAGCAAACGCGCTAGCCGCCGACCTCACCTTGACTTCCTACGTCTCCGGGCCGCCAAACGCATCGGGTGAAGTCCTTCGTCCTTCTGCCGATCGCTGGAACGCAGGTGAGCACAGGTGTTGATGAGCAGATGAGGGCTGGCTGGCGTAGGTGGAGAGCTAATGTTTTTAGCATAGCTCTGTGCGTTCCGGTTGCTAAGTTGCTAAGTTAGCTTCAATGGCGTCGTTAGCACAGCATTGTTAACCTTCGCCAGCCTGGAAAGCATTAACCGTGTATTTACATGTCCACGGTTTAATAGTATTGTTGATTTTCTATCTATCCTTCCAGTCAGGGGTTTATTTTTTTTGTTTCTATATGCAGTTAAAGCACGATGCTATCACGTTAGCTCGTAGCTAAAGCATTTCGCCGATGTATTGTCGTGGAGATAAAAGGCACTGAATGTCCATTTCGCGTTCTCGACTCTCATTTTCAAGATGATATAGTATCCGAGGTGGTTTAAAATACAAATCTGTGATCTACAATAGAAAAAGGAGAGCGTGGAATCCAATGAGCCAGCTTGTACCTAAGTTACGGTCAGAGCGAAAAAAGATACGTCCATCACTGCCTCTCAAGTCCTTCACTGTAACGTTCCTCATCTACGAATCTTTCATCCTCGCTCAAATTAATGGGGTAATCGTCACTTTCTCGGTCCGAATCTCTCTCGCTCCATTGTAAACAATGGGGAATTGTGAGGAATACTAGCTCCTGTGACGTCACGCTACTTCCGGTACAGGCAAAGCTTTTTTTTATCAGCGAGCAAAAGTTGCGAACTTTATCGTCGATTTTCTCTACTAAATCCTTTCAGCAAAAATATGGCAATATCGCGAAATGATCAAGTATGACACATAGAATGGATCTGCTATTCCCGTTTAAATAAAAAAAATTCATTTCAGTAGGCCTTTAAGAGACTGTTCAAACTACAAGTGTTCACAAAGTACACAGAACAAGAATTATGACAAACATCTTGAACCCTTTCATTGAGACAAAGATTATTTATGTATTTAATATTTGTTTGCTTACTATGGTATATTGTTTATTATTATTTATTTGTTCACTGTTCTGTTACAGAGAACGAGGAAATTGGATAAAATTGCTATTGTATGAAAGGGGGTAGGATTAAATAAGCTCTGCTTCTTCCTATTCCTTTTCGGACGTGCTGTAATGAAACAACTGGAATTGTGCGATGCATTACATTGTATCGTATGCATGTTCCAAATAAACTGAAACTGAACTGAACTGAAGATATAAGTTTGAACCTTACGCTACTTCGTATTAGAAATGGCAACAGCGGAGGATGCATGTGCATGTACGAGCCAGTTTGCCCCACAACAAGATGATGGAAAAAAACAAGGAATTTATTGACTATAGGCACTCTGGGTACATTTATACGATTTACGGATCATTCTGTAAAGTTTTTCCAAACCGATGACTTCACAAGTTGTGCAAATTCCAAATGGCTCGTTTGGCAGAAGTAGGGAGGATGGCAAATTTGTTTTATAACTCTCTCCGCAATGCTTCCACGGTCTGATTTCGCTCAGATCCTAAATACACAACAGCAGGTACCAATAGGAAAGGAATCAATTTAAGAACTATTGTCAACCTGCACATCAATTCAGTTTCTATGCCGCTAGACAAAGCTCAAATGAAATCTCGTTGACATGGGTGACTTAATTGTTATTATGACAATGACAAAAAAAGGAATTGATTGATTGATTAATTGATTGAAGGAAAGTTGGTTTTGCATAATAGAGACCCTATAGTATAAGGCAGGGGTCGGCAACCCAAAACGTTGAAAGAGCCATATTGGACCAAAAATACAAAAAACAAATCTGTTTGGAGCCGCAAAAAATGAAAAGCCGTATATAAATGTTATAATGAAGACAACACATGACGTAAGTGTCTATATTAGCTATAATAGCCTACTATCAAAATGACTATGTGTCGCAGGCTGAAGCAAATCTTTGTTGACAGAAATGTTGAAATGTAATATTTATTCTACACATTAGAAACCATTAGTAAATCAGAGGCTACTCAGAAGGTGAGATAACTCCTGGAAATTACTGGCTTTTAATGGCCAAAAGGTATATATGTGTGTGTCCAGGTTAAAGGAAATGGCAGGCTGTCTTCTTTTAATAGATTTATTACAATCTTTGCCAAGCTAGGTAATGTTTGCTGTTGTCTGGAACAACATGGCACAAAAACAACTATCTGAAATGCAGCCAATATTACATACAGATAATGTGTCATGAGGCATGCAAAACTAAATTATATACAAAAAGGATAAAAGTAAAGGATATTAAATGACTTCCAATATACTTACAAATGAGGCATAATGATGCAATATGTACATACAGCTAGCCTAAATGCACTGGTCAGTCATGCACTGACCAAATATGCCTGATTAGCACTCCAACAAGTCAATAACATCAACAAAGCGCACATTTATGCATTCACGCACAGCATAAAACGTTTGGTGGACAAAATGAGACAAAGAGGGAGTGGAAGATTTTACAGTCCACACTATGGTGAGTTCAAGAACCGCCGAAATTAGTAGGACAAAACGATGTTCGCCAAATACTCTCATCAGTGAAGCATACACACAAACATATTAAACAGTTGGCTTTGTAACAATTGGGAAAGTTTGTGTAATGATTGTCCTTAAACAAAAAACATGCTAAAACAAAAACAAATATTTTCCCCTATCTTTTTCTATTTTCAGTCCTTTTTTAATCAAACCTTAAGGTTCCTGCATTTTTCTGTGAGTTTTCTCCCAGTTTTGGATGCATCTACGTCGTGACAAACGGCCAAGCTCGTAACGCAGAATACTCAGCTCTGCTTATTGAAATTCATTTAAATCAATTTATGATTGTTTATGATGATGAAATGTTTTCCATCCATCCATTTTCAACGGCTTATCCCTCTCAGGCTCGCGGGGGGGGGGGGGGGGGGGGGGGGGAGGGTTTGGAGCCTATCACAGCTGCACTCGGGCGGAAGGTGGGGTAAACCCTGGACAAATCGCCACCTCATCACAGGGCCAACACAAATAGACAGACAACATTCACGCTCACATTCACACACTGGTTTTAAATGTAGAATAAAATCATTAAAGGTCCCCTTTAACTTAGTAGAGGAAGACAACAAGCACAGCGCCAAGCTGAAGAATAAACGCGGCAAAGTACCGGTTTAGTTTGCCCTCTCTTCTCTTAACTGTTATGGCTGTAATTTAGGCTCATGATAGCATGTTAGCAGGATGCCATGACAAGAATGGCATTTACCCAGAGAGCCAAATCATCCAAACCACCAGGTGGAACAGAAGACTATCAATAAAAATACCAGGTGGTAGATCAAATCATGAAAATCACTGGGTGGTATATATCAAATCATTAAAAACACCAGATGGCATGCATTAACATCTTGTGCCCCCGTAGGCAATTGGGTGGGGATATGACAGATATAAAATAGAGGGTACTAATTATCCCGACAATGCCTATGATGCCGTTATCTTTAAAATAGAAGAAAAACGTCCTTGTGGATGACAGTAAAATCGGCGGCTCTGTTGCTGATTGTGCATTGCATGTCCACCTTCTCTCATGAGGGGAGAAAGATCAAACCACAGCTGTCACTTTGTTTGTAAAACCGAAAACATATATTCAAGATTATGAGATGATGTCATTCGATTATTTTTGTTTTTAACCCTGCCAAAGGGAAGACAATGGAATCTGACAAAAAGCCATACTAAAGTGATTCAGTACTTCATGTTCCATGAATTTGGGGGACTTGCCAGAGACATTAAAATATGATGTAAGGGCCTGCAGGCTATGACATGCACCATATGAACATCTGCACGTTAAATCTGCCCTGGACATTTATTGCGTTATCCATCTCTTTCTACTTTTATCTACATCTTTGTCGTTGATTTGCAGTTAAATTAATGTTCAGTACTTTGAAATAAAAATAACAGTTAATGGGTTACCTTTTTCGACATACACTCTACAGGTCTACAAAGAGATTACCGATGACAGATTGATCTGTCTTGATGCTGACATTTGACTGACAGTGGTAATAATGTTAAAATATTAGTGCTGTCCAATGATACATTTTTAAAAATCTGATTAATCACACATTTTAGATTTAATTATTCGTGATTAATCGCAGCAAATTACTTGTAATTTAAATTAACTTAAAAAAAAGATCTCAATATGTTTTACACAAATGCAATTTAACTATCGAAATGTGATGTAAAAGATGTTTAACCAATGTTTTTACTTGAATGCATGAAAATAGTTTTATCTGAGTTCCCTTTTGTGGGTATTTTGAAGTGAAATTGGCCAGCAAGCACACCAGTCAGGGTCTCCTCACTCATTTTTGTGCTGACTTATGCATTGACCTGAACAACCCGCACCACCTAAACACCTGCGGTTAAAGTAAAGGAGCATGTGGGGTCAAAATAAATTTGGTGACTAATCTGCACTGATACATGATAAATGCTATATTTTATTGTGATTAATTTTTATATTTTCCATACCTAAAAAATATGCATGTTTATTATTGCTTTCAAAAGGTAAAATATTAAAATCTGATTATTCACACTTTGAATTCGGATTAATCATGATAAAACTCATCTGTCATACTTCTGTTAACGGCGTTGGCGTGGGTATAACATTAACTGTATGTAGGTTTGTTAAAATGTGGTTACCCCTAAACTAGGGATGTCCGATAATGGCTTTTTTCCGATATCCGATATGCCGATATTGTCCAACTCTTTAATTACCGATACCGATATCAACCGATACCGATATCAACCGATATATACAGTCGTGGAATTAACACATTATTATGCCTAATTTGGACAACCAGGTATGGTGAAGATAAGGTACTTTTTTTAAAAATGAATCAAATTAAATAAGATGAATAAATTAAAAACATTTTCTTGAATAAAAAAGAAAGTAAAACAATATAAAAACAGTTACATAGAAACTAGTAATTAATGAAAATTTGTAAAATTAACTGTTAAAGGTTAGTATTATTAGTGGACCAGCAGCACGCACAATCATGTGTGCTTACGGACTGTATCCCTTGCAGACTGTATTGATATATATTGATATATAATGTAGGAACCAGAATATTAATAACAGAAAGAAACAACCCTTTTGTGTGAATGAGTGTGAATGAGTGTAAATGGGGGAGGGAGGTTTTTTGGGTTGGTGCACTAATTGTAAGTGTATCTTGTGTTTTTTATGTGGATTTAATAAAAAAAAAATTTAAAAAACGATACTGATAATAAAAAAACCGATACCGATCATTTCCGATATTACATTTTAACGCATTTATCGGCCGATAATATCAGCAGACCGATATTATTGGACATCTCTACCCTAAACCAGGGGTGTCAAAGTCATTTTAGATTGGGGGCCACATGGAGAAAAGTCTAATCCCAAGTGGGCCGGACTGGTAAAATCACGGCACGATAACTTAAAAATAAAAACAACTTCAGATTGTTTTCTTTGTTTAGAAATAGAACAAGCACATTCTGAAAATGTACAAATCATAATGTTGTTGTTGTTTTTTTTTTACACTTACATGTTGCGGTTAATAGTATTCTATCTTTAGTTGTCGTTATTTATACTTTCTGAATAAATTATGTGATAATGTTCAGCAGTCAACTCATTGGTGTTCATTTTCAATCTATCAAGATAAAAAATAATATCAAAATCAAATTACAGGATGCTATTTATGTAGTATGTGTCACGATGAACCAGCAGTGGGTTTAGTAGAAGAACCCAATGTTTTCAACCATAAAAAAAAATCGAAATAAATTGCGAATCTGACTTTTAACAATGACTGGATAACGAAGTATGAATGTTCTATCCCAAGCAAGTGCTCAAGTCATTGTTTCCTGGCAGACATTTAAGAAATGGACACGTTGATCCGGACAAGCAGCAACAATGATAGAAATGAGTAAGTGTCATCACGAAACTCGGTCGAATCTATATAAGTAGATATTGTGAAATTGCTGACTTCGTGATGTCCTTTGTATACGTGGTTGTGTTGTTTTTTGTCTAAGAATAACTCCGGGCGATCAGAGCTTGTTTATTACATGTAGCGCTACATTTGACAACTTAGGTTTAATTGTGATGAGTCACATACATTTATTGTGTGCAATTTTTGGTGTACAGTAGATGTTGTTTAATTTCTATATGCGTAAACTTATGTAGTTGTGTGAATGTATAGACACTAAACCTTCTATTCTATTCATGTAAAATACACAATGGACGCTATACTTTTGTAATATTTATTGTATGTTTGTAATTTCACTCTTACAATCTTAAATAGAGGAATACGTGTAAAGAAATAAAACCAGGGAAGGAAAATAATTCAAAAGAAGGAACATCAATCCCCCAAAAAATGTCTGGAGCTTCTGTTTCTACATACTGTCAACCAGCTGCACCCGCTGGAATTCACAGTGCAGTGTGAAAGCCAATGTGTTTACTTTGTAATTAAGTAAACTAAGTCTCAAAGGAATATAACTACAATCGATGTCCGGCTCCTGAGCCTTTGGGCCCTTGAAACTGCGGCCCTCAACATCTAGTTGAATAGCCCTGCTGTAATTAAAGATTAGGGGTGTAACAAGTGATCAATAGATCGATTTATGTTCCTAAATATCAAGTATATCGATCTGTGCTCGGCAAGTTTGCCTTCCAAAAGATAGGTATCGATCTAAAATTGTTTTAAAAGGGAATCTATATGGATTTAATTCTAGACTCTGCCAGCTCATCGGGTGACCACTACTTCTCATAGATATAACACTAGAAGCAAACCTTTATTAAGAGGGTAAGATTGTCATCCAAAGTGTACAAGCTTTAGTATAGCCTGTAGAGGCCCATTGATCTGGAATGAGATCGATAGCTCTATAAAAGAATCACATTCTTTAAACATTTTTTAAAAGCATTTTAAGCTAAATTTATTGCGACGTTATGCTTAGTATATTAGGCACACACCTTATGGTTGAGGAATTCACATTAGTCTCATAATTTTGGTCTTGACTTCTGTATGTATGATGAGATTATCGCAGATCTTCAAGATGCAACCTTTTAATCAAATTTGAATAATAGGATATTGAGACTGATTTGGTGGATTTAAAGATTCCTTTTTGTATTTATAAATGAAATTGTAAATGGGTATTTGGTGGGTAGATTTTGATATGTATTGTATTGTACTGTATTTTGTATATTATATGACGATGTATATTTAAACTGTGGGTCTATATCCAAAAACTGTGTGCTTCTAGGGATGACCTTTTTGCAGAACGGACACTGATATTAACAAAAGAAACAATAATGAAATACAAAACTATGTCTATAGATCGATTTTTATCGATGCTATAAAAAGGAAAACATCGGATTTAAGAATGGCAGACTTCTTATGATAAAGACATTAAATGTTATTCAAGTCTGTCTGATACCTAAGATAGTCGAGAAAGGTCATCACTAACGCCACAAGACAATATCATAAATTACAACACAAACATTTTCAGCTACAGCACAATTGCAAGAGACATATCAACTGGCACCCAAGGAAAAGTTATTTAATCAGAAAAAAATAAATACAAGATATGGATCAAGGAGGCAGTGGAGATTAGGAAGCAAGGGGCCAACACCAGGGATGTGGGGGCATACATGCCTCCGCACACCTGGTACGCTGTCCTTCATCGACGGCGCAGGGGGCGCAGAACAGATACTGTATGGTCGGGTTGGGGAACTTTATTTAGCAGGTAATTCTACTGTTAAAATGTTGGTTACTGTACTTTTATTGAAATTTGCTTGAATGTTGAAAATGTGAGCAGAAAAGGTTTCCTTTTGTTAATTCAACCTAAAGTGTTGGTTGTACTTTATTCAAATAAGATGTGAATGCATTAGCCATTCATTGTTGTCTACTTACTTAATTGCATCATGGATTTATTGATACCTAATTCCCTTAAAATAAATAACAGGAACATAGGAAACTTTACCTGCAGTGTCCAATATCCAGTATTTATTTCACAGTCAAATTGGTTACATTTTGTTTGCTAAAAAGTTACTGAATCGATTTCATGTCACTGAATCGTTTCGAAACGTCCATCCATCCATCCATTTTCTACCGCTTGTCTCTTTTGGGGTACACCCTGGACAAGTCGCCACCTCATCACAGGGCCAACACAGATAGACAGACAACATTCACACTCACATTCACACACTAGGGCCAAAACGTATCGTTAAAAAATAATAATATTGTCCCTGAATCGTATCGGCAATCACAAATTCTGATTTGAATCAAATTGTTGTTAAAACAAATCGTTACGCCCATATTAAAGATGTTAAACCAGTCCAATGTAGGTCAACATATGCTAAGTTATCTGAATAAAACACAGACATCTCAGCTTTGAGTTGTAGGTGACATAGCGAATTAGTGTAAAATCTAAAAATATGTTACTTTCATTGATAATGACTCTCTGGTCCCAAATGGTCCAAAACTTTGAAACCTGCTGCTTATAAAACGGTGCTGCTAATTTATGGATTTTTTTCGCTAATTGCCATAATGTTTTGTGCTCAATAGTTTTCATTAAACCCAAGCAGAGGATTGAAATGGTGTGTTGTTTGAGCTATGGCGCTATCTTTTGGACGAGTTCCCTCACTGCAGGTGCTGCAAGTTAAAAATGTACTTCATGCTTTGCCTTTAACCGAAAGTAAAACCGTCCATAACGTTTCTGCTCGAAATTATTCTTCATTCATCATTCCAAGCAACGTTCGTAAGTTTCACGGTTTAACAAAAAAATTCAACATAAAACATTTGTATGCACGAACAACACTTAAAACCTAATATAAGTATGTGGAATTAAATTATGCAATGGATTAAGTAAAGAAATTAAAAAGTGTACGAATATTATCCAATTTAAGAAACCGTTCAAACTCAAAGTGTTTACAAAGTACAAAGAAGAAGAACCATGATAAACATTCTGAACTTATTGATAATGTTATTCATCTCACTAGAAGAAATACAACTTACTTCACTATTTATTGTTTTTTTTCATGTTGATACTTATGGAGTATATTGTGAATAAATTGAGAACAGGAAATGAGGAAAAGTGTTAGCAATTGCTATGTAATAGAAGCGGGGTAGAAATAGATTGCTTCTTCCTACTCCTTTTCGAACATGTTGCAAAGAGAAACTGGAAATTGTGATGTATCATGTTGTAATTGTTTACATGTTCGAAATAAACTCAAACAATAACCATAATCCTAACAAAACCGTCCTATGTGTGATGTCTGTAGGAGTGTTGTCTTGCATATTTGTACGTGCTAATGTAATGTAATCAAGCTAGCGTTGTTAGCATCAGCTAATAAGCTAACACATCTACGAGTGTCTGTATTAGTATTATTAAACTTATAATGGCATTCTTTTTGTATTGTTTCAGTTTTGTAAATTCACTAAAACGTCACTGTGGAGTTCCATCCATCCATCCATTTTCTAATTTTGTTTGATCATCCGTTTTACTGCTGTGTTACAGGCACTGTTTGGAAAAAATTATGGTATGTAAATTAACATTTACAAAATATTTTTGTGTAAATAAAAACCTCATTTCACAAACTCCATATCTGCGGTTTATAGTCCGCTGATGCAATTATATGGAAAACTTGTTTTTTTCTTCTAAAATTTAGTGGGTGCTACTTATATACCGGTGCGCTCTACACTCCGGAAAATACGGCATATTTTTCGGGTGTTTTAGAGACATGAAAGCACTTATCACTCTGCAGTGAATGTCTTCAAAGAATAGCATTGTTTCTGCCTTGGTTTACAGAGCAAGATGTTGAATAAACGTAAATGAGAACGTCTCTTCACTGTCATGGTTACGCTAAAATAAATCACTGATAATGTTAATGTTTATATGTAGACTGCAGGGGTCCGAGAATGATCTTATTGTACAGATAACCAATCTTAGATGTAGTTCTGTTACCGTAGGTACCAATCGTATATATGGAAACACTGGTATCTTTGCCTTTTATAGAATGTGTAGACACATTTTTAAGTATATATATATATATATCTTTTTTTTTTAATTGCTGCTTGTATTTATTTATCAAATGCCTTTTACTGAATATGCACAAGCACTGTTTTTAATATTATATCAGAATCAGAATCAGAAATATGATAATGCCTTTTATACTGTATTTTGTTTGTTTTATGTACTGTATGTGATTGTATGTCTACTTGGACGTTGGAGTCTGCAATAAAAGTTTGATGATAAAAGTTTGATAATGAGTAAGTCAAAAGATTTGGTTCGTTTGTGAATGTCACGACCCTCCATTCTCAAAATCAAATTTAATACTGTACCACTTTACAACGGAGAACAACATTTATTTAAATGTGAAGAAAACAAACTAAGAAACAACAGAAATTCAATTGCAGCTCTAATTCAAATTAGCATTTTTTTTTAAATTCACTTTGTATTCCTCCCACGACGATATTCTTCTGTCTTACATTGTCAATTGCAATTGATTATGCAAATGAGAAGAGGATTTCATCTAGCGCAGGGGTCACCAACGCGGTGCCCCCGTGTGTGTGTGCAGAAAACATCGCACAGGGCGATGTGATGCGTCTAGTGCAGTAGCCTTGGAGTAGTAGTACCTGTAGTTAGTGCATGCTGCATGCCGCTTTTGCTTGCTATGCTGCATGCTGCTTCTGCCTGATACTCATTGCTTTCAGCTAGTGCCGCCGGCTAGCCCTCTGTTTCAGAGGGCGAAAAGAGGAGCCGAGTGCATAAGCCTCCTCAGCCGGTACATAGCCTCTCCATTGTCAAGACTCGTACATGCCTCCTCGTGGCCACACACGGTAACTGGAACCTCGCGGTTCCAGGCTAAGTTGTACGGGATCTCGGAGCAGCAGGGGGCCCCAGAGACGGGGCATGCAGGCCCACCGGTGTGTGGACATGCCCTGGTGCCCAGTCAACCCCTGTCCCAGCTATGGGTAAATAACCCTAGCTATGGGCGAATAGTGAAAACCGCCTCAACGGTGGACCAGGCGGAAGATGGCGGCAGCGGAATGCACCACAACGGCTGGGAAGGCGGATGAAGGCTGCAGCAAAGACGGGTCCCCAGTCGTCTTGGTCTCCATGCCACTGGACCCTGGCCCGCTCAATGCCAAGGACTGTGTGGTGGCTGACCGTGCACCAGTCTCCCCACATTAAAAGATTCCACGCACAGGCGTCCTCCATATAGGGAATCAGAAGACGACCCTACGGAGGACAGTCATACTCGTTTCGAGTGACCGCCGACGACGACGACGACGACGGCCCGCGGGCACCAGGTAGCCCGTAAGGACCAGATGAGTAGCCCGCTGGTCTGTTCTAAAAATAGCTCAAATAGCAGCACTTACCAGTGAGCTGCCTCTATTTTTTAAATTGTATTTATTTACTAGCAAGCTGGTCTCGCTTTGCCCGACATTTTTAATTCTAAGAGAGACAAAACTCAAATAGAATTTGAAAATCCAAGAAAATATTTTAAAGACTTGGTCTTCACTTGTTTAAATAAATTCATTAATTTTTTTACTTTGCTTCTTATAACTTTCAGAAAGACAATTTAGAGAAAAAATACAACTTTAAAAATGATTTTAGGATTTTTAAACAAATATACCTTTTTACCTTTTAAATTCCTTCCTCTTCTTTCCTGACAATTTAAATCAATGTTCAAGTAAATTTATTTTTTTTATTGTAAATAATAATAAATACATTTTAATTTAATTCTTCATTTTAGCTTCTGTTTTTTCGACGAAGAATATTTGTGAAATATTTCTTCAAACTTATGATGATTAAAATTCAAAAAAATTATTCTGGAAAATCTAGAAAATCTGTAGAATCAAATTTAAATCTTATTTCAAAGTCTTTTGAATTTCTTTTTAAAAAATTTGTTCTGGAAAATCTAGAAGAAATAATGATTGGTCTTTGTTAGAAATATAGCTTCGTCCAATTTGTTATATATTCTAACAAAGTGCAGATTGGATTTTAACCTATTTAAAACATGTCATCAAAATTCTAAAATTAATCTTAATCAGGAAAAATTACTAATGATGTTCCATAAATTATTTTTTTAATTTTTTCAAAAAGATTCGAATTAGCTAGTTTTTCTCTTCTTTTTTTTTCGGTTGAATTTTGAATTTTAAAGAGTCGAAATTGAAGATAAACTATGTTTCAAAATGTAATTGTCATTTTTTTTGTGTTTTCTCCTCTTTTAAACCAATTAATTAAGTGTAAATATCATTAATTATTAATAATAACATAGATTTAAAGGTAAATTGAGCAAATTGGCTATTTCTGGCAATTTATTTAAGTGTGTATCAAACTGTAGCCCTTCGCATTAATCAGTACCCAAGAAGTAGCTCTTGGTTTCAAAAAGGTTGGTGACCCCTGATCTAGCGACTTTTAGGACAGCCAATAGCTGCTTTCCTTACCTGGGCCGCCTGTTGGACATCTTTCTGTTTCAAGCACTCTCAAGATACGGTATGTACTGTGAACACCCTGTAGCTCATGTAACTTTGTAAGAGCTTTAATTACCTTGAAGGTAAACCACTGCACCTAATTGATTGAAATATAAAGTGGAACACACCCCCAAACAAGGTTATGCATTTTGAAAATTGGAAAAGTTATACTTCTAAATTTGTATTGCGTGCTACCTCAGTGCACCCCACTAGCCTGCATTTTAGATAACATTAAAAATGATTAATTCTCCATGTATGTTCAGCTTTTTCTTCAAATGTTTGTATCTTGTTTTGTAACATTTTCTAAAATAAAGATCGGTTTTAACAATGGGTATGATTAAAAGTAGAATGTGGGATAGAAGTAGAAAAATATACCCCAGAAGTTACAAGACGTTAACAAACTGAATTTTTAACATACACATTGTCACTTGTTGTCACAGTTAAGGTGTTTTAACTTCTTTTTGCATGTGTTAAAACTAAATACATTTTAAATTGAGATACAGGGGGCACATATGTGAGGTCTATCACATTCAGTGTGCCTTAATCATTAACACTAAGACTATGTGTTTTAATACCTTTAACGCCTTAATGTCATCTTCTTATTAGGCTTGTATGACAGTTTAGAATGATAAAACAGTACATTATGACTGATTCTTCAAAAACAACAAATTGGGAATTCTAGCAGTATACCAAAATGGATTGTGTTCGATCTTACAGGTTCCGCTGTTGAACCTATTTCAATCATTGAGTTATCAACATGTCCTTCTCCTAAACTAAGTTACCTATAGCTGAAGCTGGAGAAGAGGATTGCGGTCGGCGTTCAAGGGCACTTCCGGAGTGGGTGTTCCCGGTCTCTGTGATGACCTCAGTTAGCCCGTGATGACTCAGGCTGCCTTTACTGCTGGGTCGACTCCCCGCGTTGGCGTCTTGGTCAGCAACACCGGCTTTCCCATCATCCACAGGGAGGCGTCGTTCAGGCAGGTAGGAGGAGCTGTGCTGATGTTGCTGATCTTTGCGGTTGAACATGTGCTGTTCAGCCTGCAGCCCTGGTGACATGATCTGCCAGCCTGGGTAGCTCACTGCCTCTCTGCTGGAGATGACCTTCTGCAGATAGTCCAGATTGGCAGAGCTCAGGGCAGGGTGAAGCTGATTTAATCCCAACAATGAGGAGCTCTTGGCTTCATTTGGAGGGCATAGACCAGAGGAAACACCTCTACCTAACATCTCAATAACCTTCATGTCAATACCGGCTGTGGCGAGTAACTGGCTGTATTCTGTCTGGTCAGCTCTCTCAGCAGTGAGGAACCTGTTGTGAATGCGGGAAATGTACTGTGAATATAGGCTGCTCTGATAATCTTCTGTTAGGTGACGCATTTTAAGGGCATTGTCACGGTCAGGCGGGAGATTACCCTTGGAGGCTAGTTTATTAAGGTGAACCTTCATGTGGTTCTTGAGAAACCAGGGTTCTTTGAAGCGACGGCCACAAATCTGACAGCAGTGCTCAAAAGAGTCCTTGTGTTTCCTCATGTGACCTTTGAGGAACCAGGCCTGGCTGAAGGTTTGGCCACAAACATCGCAGGGAAATTCACCAACAGGCTTCCCCTTGTCGTTGGTCCCCAACACCGGCTTTTGTCCTGGACCCGAATCGGTAGTTATGTGTGTCGTCTCAACATGAGCTATGAGCTCTTCCTCGTGTGAGGCAGCAAACTCGCACAAGGTGCATTTGTAGGGCTTGTGTAAGATCCGGATGTGGCGTTCGAGTTCCTGCTGCTTTCGGAACTTGCCCTTGCAGAAGGAGCAGCGGAAGCCAGTGGGTGGAGGCTGGGTGGGCTCTTTGTGGATCATTGAGACTTTAGGGGATGTGGATGCGACCGGCTGGCTACTGGGGAATTGGTTTTGTGTCTGGGCCTGTTGGGGTTGTTGATGTTGGGTTATGATAGATGTTTGATGAGGGCCAACATGACCGGCTCGCATCTGCCTGTCCCTTAGTATGGCCCTTTCTTCAAGCTCATGAAGCAACCTGTTCTCCTCTCTGACGCGCCCACGGCCTTTACCCAAGATGCCTTGCTTGTGGGTACGCAGGTGTATCTTCAGGTTTCCCTTCTGTGCCGCCCGGTGGTCACAGTAGGGACACTTGAAGGGTTTTTCGCCGGTGTGTGTGCGCATGTGAAGTGAAAGGATGCTGTTAAAGCGGAAACGCTTCCCACACAAGGGACACGGATACTTCCTGTTCTTGCGATTGTCATCCTGAACAGAGTTGACCTGGGTAACAATGCTTTGATTGGTAACCCTCAAAAACTGGGAGAGTTCAACTCTGCCATTCATGCTGCTGAGAATTCTTGCATCCATGATTTGATTGGCCAGAAGCGCCATCTGGCTCCTAATTGGGCGGTTGGGTGGCCTAATGAATCTGTCCTTTCAGTGTCTGGCTGGAGTTACAGACTAGTGGTCAGGGGTGTTTGAAAGGTCTGCAGTGAACTGTTTGCTGGCTTCCTCGCACTTATTCAGTTTAAAACAGGATGTGGATTCATGCTGATCAGATGAAATCGCGGCTTGTGGCAGCTCAGACCTAAAGAGAGAACAAAGGGAACATTAAGTGCATTCAAATTCTCGCAAAACAAAGAAAGCATTCATAAGCAAAAATCACAAAAAAACAATATGGTTCTCTATGAATTCTTTTTGCTGTATACGTTTGACGTCAGAAGGATAACTAATTATCATCTATCTGCCTTCGCAATGTGCAAATAGCAGTGCAGCTTGTATGTATCATGCCATTGATGCACTTCATATAGGCCAGGAAATCAAGCAAAGTAGGTTATGACTCTTCTCATCCTGTTAAGTATACCTGCGGTTTTACATTAACGTTGGAGACTGAAACTGCTGATTAAGTTCGACCACAAAGCCTAACTCATAACCTCTACTAAGGGTGAGATGGAAATCTTTGTCTTGATCTTATTTTGCACTGACACACAATAGCAAACCAGCTCAAACATCAAAGTCTGGCCTCTTCTATTTAGCCTCTCTTTTGCATTCCACAAATAACCAAAACACTTAAAAAAAAAAAAAAAGAAAGATTAAAGTCAAAGAGTTAAAGCGCAGGAGTACGGAGAAAAATAAACAACTTAATGATGCAAAAAATGCAAGCTCAGTTTAAGGGGGAAAACATTCAAATTAAGAGAGTTTTTATTCCTCACCCGGCACTATTATTTGATTCAGCTGAAGCTGCAAAACAAAGCCTCAAATTCACATGGTGCGACAATGGTAGGGGTCACATAAGCAAGCCCTACGCTGCACCAAAGGGCAGAGAACAAAGCCTTCACTGTCCATGCTGAATTAACACAGGCTTACATCATGCTGGGCTGCAACCTCAGTCGCTAATGAAAATGATGTACACAAAACTACACTGTTAAAAAGAAAGAACACTGGGCCAGACGAGCAGCATGACTGAACTCAAATATTGATCATCAATCTATGCAACCATGCCGACCTCATCTAATCACATCTGACAGGAACAAAGAGGAATGTGAAACTTGTGTAACTTCTTATTATATTCCATCAAATCAAAAGAGCAGGTGTGTGTATTTAGAGCCAGGCTCAAGGATAACAGTAATGTGGACTATTATTGCAGCAACCCCTATTAACGTTGTTACAAGACATGCAATGTGCCAAAGAATGAATCCTGCCCCCAAATCAATAATATCGATCAAACTTAAGTCCAGCTGGTTTTTGTCATGAAATCGCGGCATGGCTGCTGCATTTATGATGGCTTTAATAGGCAATTCACAGATGCTCTCCCACCCGTCTGCTCATGTCCTGTAAAAAGAGTGCAAACCCCCCCCCACCATTCACTGTTTGACAGACGCTCCAAAATCCGCTTGCAAACTCATCAATGCTGCCCCTATATTTGTATCTGTACATGATATCTGCTCTGAGCTTGAATCAATATGCAGCCCTGACCAAATCAAATCTGACAGAGAAAGATATGAGCGATAATTCATCTTTCCAAAAGTGGTCCTCACATGATTAACTAAGAACCATAGCTTAGAATCTACGGAATTGTAGGAATGTGTGTGTGCATGTGTGTGTGTATAGGAGCAGCGTGCCGAGCCATCAGGTGTTTTCCGTCTGTCAGTGTGCATTAGGCTCTTTTTGGAGCAGATTCACGGAGTGCTTGAACGCTATTAAACATCATCTCGCAGCAGCACCTCTCAGGCATGGCGGCGCATTGACGAACAAGGAGCAGGTGCGATTACATGCGAGGCAATAAAGGAAAAGAAATGTAACACAAATTTAAACCAGCTCCGGGAGCTGCACAATCCAGATTACTTTAGTTCTAACCATATCAAAAAATTGTCGCATTTATTTTTACTGCTGTCAGCCAAAGGAATCTGTGAGCTATTTAATCAACAAGCAAGTGGAGTGTAATCTTTTAACTTTGTTGCTGCGGTATATTGTCAGCTAGGACGGATGGACGGTATTGTAAATCTATAGCGAGGTGACACCACTAAAGCGCATGAATAAAATTTATAGATCAGAAGTGCATATTTCTTTTTTAAGAGCAGATGCAAGGCATTAATAATTTGCTTGGTTGGTGGAGCAGAACCCAACATGCACCACAAACAGCTTCTGTAAACGGCAGAATGCAAATGATGCGTGGAAATTAAAGCTTTATGAAGAAAAGCAATTATTTTTTTTTTAAGACAAATAGTCAGCGAGGGAAAATCATGCTGAAGTCAATCACGTCAGTATGTGACTCCATGACACAAAATCTGGCAATCATCAGTCTGTGAAGCGGTGTCATAGTGGCAAAAATGCACTGTATGGGCAAATTTAGGGCACATGATCATTACACCTACAGGAAATGAACGTTGAATTAATACATATTAATTCAAATATGGAGTATACATTACTGTCTCCATCGTATTTGAGTTATTTCCCTGGTTCCTTGTTAAAACAGAATCAAAAGCACATTTGTGTTCGTCAAATACACCCCCATAGTGTACTTGTACAGTATGAACTGCAATTTTCTGTTAACTAAATACACACAATTAAGGCAAACACAACAGACTATTGTATGTCAAGTTGTTTATGTATTGCTTTAGCATATCACAATGACTGCTGTGAAAGGTGTCAATCTAATAAAGAAAATATTTTATACTGCAGCGTCACTGGGAGGGATGCGAGCTTCCCAGCATGCCTTGTGACTCTTGTATAGATGGATGCTAAAGTTATTGTTCCCTCGCCACTATGCGGTTCTGGTCTCAGTGCAAGGCAGATTTTAAAGTACTATTGAGTACTTTGTGATTGGAGTACCCATTTAAGTTTCATGTTAAAAATGACATAGGATTTTTAGGAAGTGTTTCTTAAAGCTGTGTGGAGGACTCATGAAGACTTTTAGAGCTCTATTCCCCCTAGTGCTTAAGTGTGTGTCTGCTCAGCTTTCTCACCCTTGACTTAAGTCAGTGCGTGCCTTCATCCGGGATGCGCGCTTTGGGTGGAGCAAATCTTAAATGTTGGTGTTCCCTGTCAAATCTGGCCTTCGGCGTACATTGGATTGATTTAAAGGGGAAATACACTTTTTTGGGAATCATTCACAATCGTTATATGAGGCAAGCACACATATTTTTCTTTTTTTATGCATTCTAATTAGTAAATAAAAGCAAGCAAAAGGCAGCTAATAATGGGGGTAATGGTATTCGCTCTGTCCCGCCTATACAGCGCTCTAAATAACATCCCAAATCAGCCATCATCTTTTTATATACGCACTGTAAGTATATATGTAATGTTCTAAAAGGCACAGCAGCACAATAATTTCACAGGCGCATCACGTTCTCTATTTCCTTCAACAATAACAAGAACTACTAATCATGACAGACTTAATGAGAGTCAACAACGACTACTTTGGGACAAATGATGATCCAGAACCCCATATTTTTGAGCCTGAATACAATGAGGATGAGCTAAGCAGCAAAAATGCAAACTACGAACACAATAAAACAATCACTCACTGATGGGATGTTTATATCTTCTTGTTAAGATGAATCATTAATCATAATCCTCACGCTTGTGAAAAAAAGAAAAAAGTGCAAGCACACTAGCGTCTTTTCGTGTTTCCGGGTCTAAGCTGAATGTCAAAGTTGACCAACTTCTCGATTTATAGGCAGAACTTTCTACTATGCAAGTGTGATGCATGATTTATAATCTAGAATTATTAGCCTTTTCAAATTTAAAGTGTCATCTTTTTCATGGATTTCAATGATATACACAAGTGTTAGTAGAACTCCATGTTTCATGAATTTCACACAATCATGAACAAAAGGCCTCAAGGCAAAGTCTGCCTTAATAATAATAAGCCTGCCTTTGGGTCGGCAACCCAAAACGCTGAAAGAGCCATATTAGACCAAAAATACAAAAAACAAATCTGTCTGGAGCCGCAAAAAATTAAAAGCCGTATATAAGTCTTATAATGAAGGCAATACATGATGTGAGTGTCTACTTTAGCTATATTAGCCTACTATCAAAATGACTATGTGTCGCAGGCTGAAGCAAATCTTCGTTGACAGAATTGTTGAAATGTAATATTTATTGTACACATTAGAAACCATTAATAAATCAGAGGCTACTCAGAAGGTGAGATAACTCCTGGAAATTACTGGCTTTTAATGGCCAAAGGTATATATGTGTGTGTCCAAGTTAAAGGAAACGGCAAGCTGTCTTCTTTTAATAGATTTATTACAATCTTTGGCAAGCTAGGTAATGTTTGCTGTGGTCTGGAACAACATGGCACACAAACAACTATCTGTAATGCCGCCAATATTACATACTGATAATGCGTCATGAGATATGCAAAACTAAAGTATATACAAAGAGGATAAATGTAAAGGTAAAATGTAAAAGTAAAGCTTAAATATACCTACAAATGAGGCATAATGACATACAGCCAGCCTAAATAGCATGTTAGCATTGATTAGCTTGCAGTCATGCACTGACCACATATGCCTGATTAGCACTCCAACAAGTCAATAACATCAACAAAGCTCACCTTTGTGCATTCACGCACAGTATAAAAAGTTTGGTGGACAAAATGAGACAAAGGAGTGGAAGACTTTACATGTAAACAAACTGTTGTGTCACAGTCCACACTATGGTGAGTTCAAGAACTGCCGAAATTAGCAGGACAAAACAATGTTCACCAAATACTCTCATCAGTGAAGCATACACACAAACATATTAAACAGTGTGATTTCTAACAATTGGGAAGGTTTGTGTCATGTTTGTCAACAAAAAACATACTAAAACAAACAAATTATTTGCCCCCCATCTTTTTCCATTGTCAATTTGTTTTTACAAATGCACCAGGGAGCCACTAGGGCTGCACTAAAGAGCTGCGGGTTGCTGACCACCGGCCTATGTAAAGGCTTTTTTCTCAAGCAAAGCTAAAGTCAATCAATCAAATGAAACTGTATTTATATAGCCCTGAATTTCGAGTGCTTCAAAGGGCTTCACAAACTCTGATACAAACACACATTGGGGCAAGAAAAAACAACAAGAACAAAACAAAAAAACCCAGATGGGGAAAAAGAAGAAACCTTGAGAAGGGATTGTAGATGTCGTCACCACCAAGCCCCATGTACATTTATTGAACTGTTAAATTAATATTGTTAAATTTTTTATTTTTTTTTGCGTGGCTCAAGGTTGTCACAAAACAATAATTCAAAAATGCAATCATAAAATGAACGACAAGAAGCTGAAAGGTCAATTGATTGGCAGATAATGTTGTGTAGGGTGTATTCTGTATATGCATGAAATACAATTAAATTGTGCAAAATAGTTCCCCCATCATGGGACTAATAGAGGAACCTTCTTCCCATTTAATTTGGGGCACAGGTGCTATACGTGTTGATGCTGCAGACTCGTTGCAATGACTACTACTGGAGTAAAAACGAAAAAAACTCCCCTTGTCTGCCTTCCCTGTCAGTACGTAACAAGTGTTTCATCAAGAATTAAAAAGACAACTCATATGCTGGCTGCCAGACATCATACCCCCTAGCTCTTACACACACAGCCAACCACAATGTGGACTGTCCTGTCAGGGTGCTGAGGGCAGTGGTAACGCAGCTGCCCAGTCTGACCCGGACAAAAGATAGCATCCATATACTTTCTGACAAGCAGATTAATGGAAGCCTATAGGAGCTTCTCTGTAGGACCCCCCAAAAGCCTGACAGAGATAGAATAGTCTAACCAGCGCCATTCATTACTGCAGGAGCACAGAAAGAGCACACACAGCACTGACAAACTAGCTCCTTGTGAGTAATAGCTAAAGAACTCATAAAAGAATGCACACACATTTGTTGCGGACGCAATGAAGTGATGCTTTTGCCACTATCAAAAATTGTATGTGGACCTTTAGTGTCATAAAGTACATACAGTTACTTGAGAGTCCAATAGTAAAACGCAAACTACATAATCATTCACTCACTGTTTCCGTCGGCTTTTTTGTGATCGGCTCGGCCTGACTGATTTCACGACAGTTGTTTCATAAAGTTGCCATTTTTTGAGTTGGGGTTTTTTTCAATAACTTTGCATCAGCTTGTGATTTTTCAAATTACTAAGTTAGTTGGTCAGCAACTTTTATGCGGATTTTAATGAAACTATCAGAAAATGTCTGAAATGTGCTTTGATTGAGGTTGTTTTCCTGGTCTCAAACTGAGCACCCCCACCTCCCACCAGGAGTTTAGTTTGGGACTTGCTTTTTTCTACTACTCTTCCCCCCATGTTTACTATTTTTCCTACTTTTTTTTACCAGGCGCCGCACATGTGACAACTCAATCAGTGTTCCCGTTCTGTCCACCCTGGAACTGTATGGGTTTGTACAGAAAATGTGATTTTGTAAATGCAGTGACAATAAAGTGCCATCAAAATGAGATAAGAAACAAGTGATTGGATTTTGGGAGTGTCGGGATCATTTCTAGTATGTTACCTTAAGGTTACGTTACGTGGATGAACATCTCTGTGTGTATGCTGGACTTCTCGTCTCCACCCACAGAGACGAAGCGAGTGATGGTGTGGCGAAGTTGGTAGAGTGGCCGTGTCAGCAATCGGAGGGTTGCTGGTTACTTGGGTTCAATCCCCACCTTCTACCATCCTAGTCACGACCGTTGTGTCCTTGGGCAAGACACTTCACCCTTGCTCCTGATGGCTGCTGGTTAGCGCCTTGCATGGCAGCTCCCGCCATCAGTGTGTGAATGTGTGTGTGAATGGGTGAATGTGGAAATACTGTCAAAGCGCTTTGAGTACCTTGAAGGTAGAAAAGCGCTATACAAGTATAACCCATTTATCATTTATGAGTAACAAGAGGGTTCACTCCCTTTTTTTTATTCAGCTAAAGAACCACTTGGCCCAAGTGCTGATACTGATGCGAAGATTGAACCTTCATGCAGCCTGTTTGGAAGCGACAGGAAAACAAACCAAACACGCACAGACAAGGCAAAGTTATTCATCCTTCCATTAAAAACCTCCACCTGGAGGTTATGTGTTGTGTGCTAGGGTTTGTTTGTTTGTTTGTTTGTTTGTTTGTTTGTTTGTTTGTTTGTTTGTTATCAAGCAACATAGCTCAAAAAGTAATTGGCGGGTTTTGATGGAACTCTCAGGAAATATCAGAAATGGGAAAAGGATCAAGTGATTGGATTTTGGAGGTGATCGGGATCACTCTCTAGATTTTTGGCCTGCCTGAGGCCGGCGCTCTCTAAGTACTTTTCTAGTTATCAGTGTTTTTAGCAACCTGATTCAGCCCTTGTTTCCGTTCTGCCCGGGGGTTCAAAACTGGGTCGGCCTAATGAGAATCGAGAGGGCTAGGCCAGGTACTTGTATTAGGTTAGTACCTGGGAGTCCACTTGAACAGAAGACTGGACTGTTGGAGATCTTGTTTCAGTCTGTTGTGGCCAGTGCCCTGTACTTTGCAGTGGTTTGTTGGGGGAGCAGCACCAGCAAAAAGGGACTTAAACCGGATTGACAAACTGATCCGGAAAGCCGGCCAAACTATTGGCACACGGTTAGAGGCGTTTGTGTCAGTGAGGGACAGGAGGACACAGGACAAACTGCTCGCCATCATGGACAATCCTGCCCCCCCCCCCCCCCCCCCCCACTCCACCAGACAATTTAGGGACAGTGGAGCTCATACTCCAACAGGCTCCTTCAGCTTTGTTCCCAAAGTGTTCGATTCAAGAATTCCTTCATTCCGCACTCCATCCAGCTGTATAATCACTCGCCATACAGCAATATATGATATCTGTCTATTACCTTACCGCTTCTATGTTAGCTACCTCTCTTTGTTTATAATGTATATTTTTTGCTGGATCTACTGTCTATTTTATGCTGCCCTTTTTTTTGCTGCAGTTGTTACATATACTGTAATATTGTGCATGGTAATTGGGATTTGTTATATATTGTATATATTATACAAAAATATAATATATTATAATAATATATCAGTATATATAATATGTAAATATCACATGTTATATTTAATATTGCTACTATGGTACATTTGTAGTATACTTTATACCTGCATTATAATTTCCAACCTTACCCTTTCCATCCTTTGTAACTGAGCGACTGTGTGGAACAATTTCCCTTGTGGATCAATAAAGTTTGTCTAAGTCTAAGTCTTAAGGTCTTAGTTAGGGAGTGAGGTTTACCAACGTACACACTGACAGAGCCACGCTGGCTGGCTTCCGTTACACAAGTTAAACCCCAAAGAGTACAACATTTCTTACATCTTCTGATAGTATATGGTAATGTTATTTCTTCCCTTTTCTTCCTCTATTATATCCCTTTGTCCCTGGTGCCATCCTCAGACGTTTCCTCTTTAAAGATTGCTGGTTAATGACAGTTAGCTTGTCTTGTTAGCCTCTAGCAGCTATCATAACATGTATTTGTCTTGCGCACGACAAAATGTAAGCTGTTGTTGTCAGTAAGCTATTTTGTACTCATGATGAAGAACTGTAGCTTCAAAATCTCTTAAATGATATCAAAACCTATGGTATAGCGAGAGCAGAGCTTTTCACTTTGGCATGTCTTCCTTTCGCAAGAAGTGACTTAAGTCCTCGGCTTTGTGACTTGTCTTGGTGTGTTACATATGCTGGCATTTTTTACACAAAGGCATGCAAGTATTGCAAAACTAACACCTCCAAAGGTTACCTTATTGTCTACTCGGTTGTCCACAAATTGCAGACATTCTTTTTGTATGTTTTTCATGTGGAAAAGTGTGTTTACGTCAATTACTTTTGTTTATGTTTCAACACATTGCGTGTAGTTGGAGAACATTGGGGAACTGTTGAGTGCAATTTGTTGCAGAAATTTCTGGTCCTAAATTAGACAATAAGAGATTGTACTAAGAGATTATACTAATAAGAGATTATAATCTTACATAAGAGATTAAACAAGGAAATTAAGGGCATGGATGGGATATTAAGAGACACATTTAATTGGTAAGACCAGGGGTTTTAAACAGCCGCGGGCCATTTGCGATAAAGAGGCCTATACTTTTTGGCCCTCTACTTAACTTCATAGTTGAGTGTTCTCAGGGCATTCAATCGATCGAAACTGGACTGTTTAGTTTGTTTTAGAAGACGTTTCGCCTCTCATCCAAGTAGGCTTAATCAGTTGAAGCTCATAGACTTTGATTGGTCAGATCTAGTCTTAGACTTAGACTGGGCAGATCTAATCTAGCGGCTGGTGCCAAAACCCCAAATATTTATTCTCCAACACCAGGACAAGGGTGCCTGGGAAAGGATGGTTTCGCCCTGTCGTAGTGAGAAAAACAACTGTTGAGATGCAAACAAGCAATCCTACTGTCAATGCCAACAAAAGTCATTGAAGGGGAAGCTGCTGGACTAGATTTGACCGATCTAAGTCTAAGGCTAGATATCATCTGACTAATCTAAGTCTATGAGCATGAACAGAAGAAGCCTACTTGGACGAGAGGCGAAACGTCTTCTAAGACAAACCAAGCGGTCCAGTTGCGATCGATTGAATGCCCTGAGAATACAATGACCTGGAT
Organism: Entelurus aequoreus; assembly: GCF_033978785.1. Lineage (NCBI taxonomy): Eukaryota > Metazoa > Chordata > Actinopteri > Syngnathiformes > Syngnathidae > Entelurus > Entelurus aequoreus. The sequence goes on along the minus strand of NC_084754.1, from coordinate 12,645,966 downwards.
GAGTGGGAACATCCACAGACATAGTGAAGTGTAGTTGCGGCCCACGCACCATGGGCAGCTAACAGCTGAATATATTATAGCATTTTTAAATCAAAAGTACTACGAGGGATGTAATCTTAAAACTCAAGATTCAATTCGATTCTGATTCTTGCGGTGACAATTTGATTTAAAATCTATTCTCGATTCAACACGATTATAGGTTCAAACCGATTCTTGAAATATATTCATTTGTATATATATCATAAGGAAACTTTTTTAAAAACAGGCTATAGGTAACAAAAGCTGCTATTGGCTGCTGATGTAAGGCGTAAGCGCATAGATGGCCTAAAAAAAGGTATTTTCTTCAATTTATTCTTGAAAATTTCAGATGCGGATGTAAGCTAGCAGAAGTGTTACAGACCGTCTTTCGGGAAAATCAACATTTGACATTCAATTTTACACTTGTCTTACACAATGACTTAAGACCTATTGTCACTATTGCTGGGTTGCATGATGTCACGTCCGTTTTTCTTCTTCGCGGCTTAATTGACATGATGGTCGAGCAAATTAAGCGCATTATTAAAGCAAGTGAGAGTGAGTGTAGAATTTGAGCAGAAAATGCTGTATTGCTGTTCTGTTCTTGGGTGTTCCAGTCATTGAAATAGAGAGATAGGAAAGAGCTTTCAGCGAGTCCTGAAAGAAGTGGTTCAAAAAGGTAATGAAATCAGGGAAAAAGCAAAAGTGCGTCGAAATAAATGGCTCTTAAAAATATCACTTTCATCATCTTATGGAATACAATCGGACCATGCTTGTGTCTGCAGCGATCACTTTGTAAAATGTTTGTTTGAACATTTGATTTGTTTGCGAAACTTTCTGAGATGCAATCAAGTTTATTCTCTACTAAATTAGTAGTGTTTGAGAGCAGAACTAAACGTAAAGGATGGATAAGAGATCTCATTAGTTTGTGTTCTTTTGTGGTTGCTGTGCCTAAATATAACTAGGAAGACCTGGTTGTGCAAATAAACTAATATCGTATTAAGTCCTAGTAATAAATATTGTGATTGTTGGTCTAATCCACAGTATTTTTGTTGTCAATTTTCACAACACAAACTAAAAGCTTAGTTGTTGTTATGGAGAAAAGCCAAGTACTTTATTTGACACGGACAACCACTTTACAGTGTATTTGATGCTATTTGTTAGAATCAAGAAAATATCCTTAATAGTATAGATAAACAAGATGAATAAATCTATTGTAAGCCCAACAACATATACTGAATCTTAATATTGCTAGCAAACACTGATGAACAATAGAGACATCTATAGCTAAATAATGAGACAAAATGTGAACTTCCCACCATAAAAAGAACTGCAGACATAAATTGTAGATGAGACTAATATTTGTAGCAAAAATCAACTGCAAACAAAGTATCCTTTTTCTCACTAGTGTCAGGATCAGAGCAGCACGGCACTCATTATGTCAATCAAATACGTTATTTTGCAATGCACGAATAAGTTCAACGTCCAGATGTAAAGGTATGACGTGCCTCCAATCTTTTCTTCTCTAAATCTGTGTGAGTGTCAAATGAAGTAAGGTTGTAGCGAGCAGTAACCTCTTAGTGATGATGAATGGTTAAAATATTTTTAAAAAGTATTTACTGCACTGATGCGGGTTAATAAACAGTAGCCTAATGGAACTTTAGACCATTGCCTGAAACCCAGAAGTGACTTTAGGTCACGTGATTGCTACCCAGCAATAGCTGCTGGTAGAAGTAGTTAAAGGCCTACTGAAATGAAATGTTTTTATTTAAACGGGGATAGCAGATCCATTCTATGTGTCATACTTGATCATTTCGCGATATTGCCATGTTTTTGCTGAAAGGATTTAGTATAGAACAACGACGATAAAGTTCGCAACTTTTGGTCTCTGATAAAAAAAAGCCTTGCCCCTACCGGAAGTAGCGTGACGACACCGGAGGAAGGGCTGCTCACATTTTCCTATTGTTTACACCAGCAGCGAGAGACATTCGGACCGAGAAAGTGACGATTACCCCATTAATTTGAGCAAGGATGAAAGATTCGTGGATGAGGAACGTGAAAGTGAAGGACTAGCGTGCAGTGCAGAACGTATCTTTTTTCGCTCTGACCGTAACTTAGGTACAAGGGCTCATTGGATTCCACACTCTCTCCTTTTTCTAATGTGGATCACATATTTGTATTTTAAACCACCTCGGATACTATATCCTCTTGAAAATGAGAGTCGAGAACGCGAAATGGACATTCACAGTGACTTTTATCTCCACGACAATACATCGGTGAAGCACTTTAGCTACTGAGCTAACGTGATAGCATCAGGCTTAACTGCATATAGAAACAAAACAAATAAGTCCCTGACTGGAAGGATAGACAGAAGATCAACAATACTACCAAACTCTGGACATGTAACTACACGGTTAATGCTTTCTAGCTTGGCGAAGCTTAGCAATGCTGTTGCTAACGACGCCATTGTAGCTAACTTAGCTACGGAACCTCGACAGAGCTGTGCT